>NC_041219.1:23458856-23510731 GCF_002837175.3 Physeter macrocephalus
AGGACGCGCAGGCTCAGCGGCCATGGCTCACGGGCCCAGCCGCTCCGCGGCATGTGGGATCTTCCCGGACCGGGGCACGAACCCGTGTGCCCTGCATCGGCAGGCAGACTCTCAACCACTGTGCTACCAGGCAAGCCCAGAAATAAATTTCTAAAACAGAAAGGACTCTCAAACAAAGAGTAATAAGTATTTCTGCTCTTCTTCCTTACTCAGTAAGATGGTCACAGGATGCATCCAAGTTACAGCATAAAGGACTTATGTCATATTGAAGGAAGAATTTCTATTCAGTGAAGGTTGTGAAAGAATTGAATCACTCTGCTAAAGACTATGAAGAACCTTAAAAAACAGGAATCATAGTTCTGTCTAAAGGCAGTATTATTAAAGGAATGATATAGTGAGGTCCCAATTAGCCCTATGTTTCTGCAAATCAAGATGAGCTACTGGGGACATCCCTGATGGCGCAGTGCTTAAGAATCCACCTACCAGTGCAGGGGACATGGGTTCTATTCCTGGTCCAGGAAGATCTCACATGCCGCAGAGCAACTAAGCCTGTGTGCCACAACTACTGAGCCTGTGCTCCAGAGCCCGCGAGCCACAACTACTGAGCCCGCTTGCTGCAACTACTGAAGCCCATGTGCCTAGAGCCCATGCTCCGCAACAAGAGAAGCCACCGCAATGAGAAGCCCATGCATCGCAACAAAGAGTAGCCCCACTCACCGCAACAAGAGAAAGCCCAAGTGCAGCAATGAAGACCCAAGGCAGACAAAAATAAATAAAATAAAATAAATAAATTTATTTTTTTAAAATGAGCTACTATATGGAAATAAAGCATAAGCATGGAACACCAGTAGGAGAGCATGTTAGCCAGGCAGGAGTGGAGACTAAAGAGATGGCATTTTTTGCTGAGTTCCTGGGGTATCATGCAAATTTATTTTTTATGTCTCTAATCAGGGGATTTCTTTCCTTTCACAGACTACCACTACTATTAGAAAAAGCATAACCTTAGACCTCTAAAGTCTTGAGTTCAAGTCTCAGCTTTTCTTCTTACTATGTAACTTTGAATGAGCTTCTTAAATTTTTTGATAGTATGTTTCAACATCTGCAAACGATGCATAAAAACATCAGTGTTGGGCTTCCCTGGTGGCGCAGTGGTTGAGAGCCCGCCTGCCGATGCAGGGGACGCGGGTTCCTGCCCCGGTCCGGGAGGATCCCACATGCCGCGGAGAGGCTGGGCCCATGAGCCATGGCCGCTGAGCCTGCGCGTCCGGAGCCTGTGCTCCGCAACGGGAGAGGCCACAGCAGTGAGAGGCCCGCGTACCACAAAAAAAAAAAAAAAAAAAAAATCAGTGTTACAGGGCTTTAGCAGGGATTCAGTGAAATATTTATGAAATGTCCAAGCTCAGCATCTGGCACCCCATGACAACTTTATATGCTGATTTTCTTCTCCCCCAAATTGTGCTTCTAAACATACTCCAGTTTCAGAAACTGAAGTCATTACAGCATCACCAGCGGAGAGACTTACACCTGAGGAAACATCAGAGCCTGGTTAATTTTAGGTAACAAATTCCTCAAAGACAGAACTGGAGAGAGGTGAACAAACTTCAGGGAGGGTGTGGAGTTGTTACCAAGTTTCCCATGAGCAGTTGCGCTGGGAATGACTCTGCCATGTAGACATCCTCTTGAAGGGAAACTTCTTCTTCCTTATAGTTGCTACAGATGTCTCCACAGCCTCCTCTTCATCCAGGCATAAATGGTTCGGAATGGTTTTAAACTCTCTAGCAAGGTATATTAATTAGGACAAGGCTTAGCTGACATTAAAAAATTACCCAAAATACAGTGACTTAAATGAGACAGAAATTATTTCTTTCTCACATGATAGTTTGGAGGGAAGTGGTGCAGGGCTGCTAGGACAATTTTCCTCCCTCAAGACACGGGGCTTCTGCCTTTGGGTTCTGGGCAACATCCATGCAGTGAGAAGGGCAGGGCAGGGAGCACACCACACATCTTCGAGTTGCAAAACCCATCAGTCACACATACTTCAGATCACAGCTCATTGGCCAAAATTTAGTCACATGGCCGCACCAGCTACAGGGGACACTGGGAAATGCAGCCTCATGCTGGGAAGCCATGTGTCCAATAAAAGCTCAAGAAGAGAGGAATAATGAATATGGGGGCGAGACCACGAGCAACGTGTGCTTCATAAAATTAAAGAGGAAAAGTTGTCTAGATAGCTTAACTTTTTATTCAAAGACCATCTAAATTTTTGAAAGTCCAGACAATATACCTTTTAACCTGAAACAATGTGGTATGGATCAAGGTATGGATAAAAATGTGATGAATAAAGACCCTAGCAACATAAATTGAGGCAGTAAGTATAAACCTTCTTGTTTATACAACAGAAACTTGAGTCATCAAGTCTTACTGAGGCCAAGCTACATCTGGGAAAATCTGAATATGCTGACCCAGAAAAGAGTTGGAGGAAAGAGCTGTGTTGGAACAATGACAGAGCTTAGCCTCAATCTTTTAAAAATTCAAAAGCTATGGGGACGGCCCCCTGAGCAAGCCTGGGCTAGCCTGGAGAACTCCAGAAGAAGAAAGAGCCCACTCTGACACAGAGTTTATGGTTTATGAAACACCAGGTCGGATGAAGTGGCACACCCCCTATTTGACTGTGAGAAAATATCTCTTGGGCCAAAGAATAGTAACTCCTATTTGCAGTCAAGGATGGGTTTACCAGATGCCGTTGTGCAAAGTCTTATGGAAATCTTTTCCAGCCTGTTTAAGAGACTTTAATATGCTCCTTTATTTCATTGCCTGAGCTTCCCATTTATTTCACTCCTGCAGGAAATGCAAAATATTTTATCATTAAGTGCTTGTTCATGAATTTAAGAGTTTGTCCTAATCTCACAAACGTTTTCATTCACAATTGGTTCTCTTCTCTGACTATAGAGAGTTTTCCCCATTTTTTTCAACAAGAACAAGAGAATCCACAGGAATTTTTAGATCTTTCAAGAATAAGAAGAAAACCACCAAAACACAAGCAAACCAAAGACCAGTCCCAATCACTTGTTTAAAATCGACATAACTAAGAGGAAGTATATCCCTTGAAATATTTGACAGAGGAACTGGGGACATTTGCTATGAAATTAAAATAAACAATCTCTACTAGTTTTTTTTTTAATTCTTAGGTAAAAGAATTTCTTTTTCTGATGGAGAATATTCTGGACTAAAGCCAGAAAATTCAGTTCACAGCCCAGATCAGCCAGTAGCTAATGGTGGACTTTGGCAAATCCCACAATGTCTTTGGATTTCAAATAGCTCATTTGTAAAATCAGGAAGTTGAAAGATATTTCTAAGGTCTTTTATAATTTTAATAGTCCTCAAGTTTATGAAACTGCTAGTTACTGAATTTTTTTAAATTCCACAATCATAAATGTCGCAGAATCATATTAATTTTTTTTTTCCTACTTCACACACAAATTAGTGAGTGATAAATTTCCCCCAACAATTAGGGGGAAATCCAGATTCTGAAGACATCTTGCACAGTTAAAATTTGTAAAGGAAGAATTAAACTCTCTTCTCAGGAGCTTTCTGGCCCTTAGAGATGAGTGTGTCACTTTATTGATTCTTTGTGTCAAAAGGGTATTTGGATAAGATAGCTGTTCCCTCCAAATTTGGATTCTTTATGATTCATATCCTGCTGCCAGTAAAATGTTTACAGCAGATGATCTCCCCATTAATGTTAGTTTCAAAGGATTAAAGCTAGTTAAGGCATTGGTCTTGATTACACTTAAGTTAAATTTGTCCCAGTGACATTACAGTGAACCCCTGACTTCAGCCTCATCTCCTGAAGCATCAGTCCCTCCATCTTCCATGTAGGCACCAGGGCTTTTCCTAACGTACAGGTGACAGTACTTTGACAGCTCCATAAGTTCCATTCTGTGCTCTACAAGCTATGTCATGATATTTCACTCCTCCCTGGCTTTACACGTGCTGCATCCAACAGCTCTAGGGTCAGTCCTCTTCATGGATATAAGGAAATATTAGTGCTAATTCTTAATAGACCTTCCCTCTAGGCAGACATAGTTGCAGAAGCCAGATTCAGAAAGTAGAAGGAAATTATATGTAAAGGAAAGGGTGCCACCTTCTCAGTAGGGAAGCAGATGTGCCTCAGAGTGTATGCTGGGTTTCAGGGCAAAAACTACACAGTTGTACCAGGTGGCCTGGTTTTTCTCATCCCTTTATTCCCTCCGCCACGTTCTTATTGCCTGCCTTACAGTTCCTGATAATGGATAAAGAAGGTGCGGTGCATATATACAATGGAATATTATTCAGCCATAAAAAAGAATGAAATAATGCCATTTGCAGCAACATGGATGGACCCTAGAGATTATCATACTAAGCGAAGTACGTCAGACAGAAAAAGACAAATATCATATGCTATCAATCATATGTGGAACCCAATTTTAAAAAGTGATACAAATGAACTTATTTACAAAACAGAAACAGATTTACAGATGTTGAAAACCAACTTCTGGTTACCAAAGGGGAAACATGGTGGGGGAGGGATAAATCAGAAGCTTGGGATAAACACATGCACACTACTATATATAAGACAGATAATCAACAAGGACCTACTGTATAGCACAGGGAACTCTACTCAATATTCTGTGATAACCTATCTGAGAAAAGAATCTTAAAAAGAATAAATATATGTATATGTATAACTGAATCACTTTGCGGTACACCTGAAACTAACACAACATTGTTAAGTCAGCTATACTCCAATCAAATTAAAATTAAAAAAAAAAAGAATTGACTAAAATCTCACCTTCTCTGGGAAGGCTTCACTGTCTTCTCCAGCTCCTCCACAGTGACAGAAGTTTTCTCCTCTGTGAGCCCATGGTACCCGACACCTAGCTCTACTGTATCCCATTCTGTTGTCACTGATCCCCTATGTGTCCCTCAGTCCCCTCCGATTAGGACCACTGGTTTGCTGATTGTTTCTCCCCAGTAAACCATAGACTCCTTAGGGGTAAAAAAGTCATAGTTCATCTCTACCTGGGTTGCCTAGGACAAGTTCTGCTCCCTTTAAGTACTTAGTAAATGCTTATTTAAAGGAAAGTCTGTCTGGTTGATGTTAAAGCAGTTACAACATTTAAAATCCATGCAACCAGACAGCCTAAGAGTAGCATCAAATGTTGGCTCATGTTCCAAATATACATATTATACATAGCCATTTTCCTTTTAAAAGAAAAATAGTGGATTAATAACTTACGTCCTTTTGAATAGGGATGAAAGTTTCATTTTCTATTAAAAATGTCAGAAGTACAATGTATAAAATAATTACTTTCTAAATATTGTTTTGTATTCTCTTTCTGTAAATTTCCCTGCTCCCACATCTCCAAAAACTCAATCTTTTCCCCCAAAATGTAAATCAGCTAAATTCTAAAATGAAGAACTGATCCTTATTGTCTAAGAAAAATTTAGCCCTTTACACAGGAATGGAAATTCCCTATTTCCACAGATTAACAATCTAAACAGACATAAATCTTCTGCTATCCATTAATAAGGACCAAGGCATCCACCAAATGTGTTAGATAATGAGGCTTAGTTCAGGGTCTCTCAACTGTGACACCAATGACACTTTGAGCCAGCTAATTGTTTATCAAGATGCACAGGGTCATCCTGTGCATTATGAGCTGTTTAGCAGTATCTCTGGCCTGTACCCCTTGAAGCCAGTAGCAGTCTCCCAGTTGTAACAATCAAAAATATCTCTAGATATTGCCAAACACCCCCTGGGGTGCACAGTTGCCTCCAGTTGAGAACTACTGCCCTCAATATACTCAGAAGGTAGATATATCAGGCTTTAGAACCAATCATACAAGTAGCAAATACCAGCTCCATCACTTAGGAGCCACGTGCCCTTGAGCAAGTCACTTAACCGCTCCAAGCTTTAGTCTTTTCCTGTAAAAAATGGTGCCTGTAAAATACATTTTCACAGCCCGTGGAAGACTAAATGTAAAAAGGTACATGAAATGCTTAGTTAGCATAGTACCTGCTATATGGCAAATACTTAATACCAGAGTCTGCTTCAGATGTGGTCGGGGAGGATAACAGAAGAAGACAGCTCCTCCCAGAAAGTCAGAACCAAGAGCCACCAGATGCGCTAAGCAGGAGACTTACTCCTCCTCACTCCGTCTTCACTCTGATCCAGCAGGATCTGTTAACTGCTACAACCAAATGACTGAGAATTATCTGTATTCTCTCCTTTTCCAAATAGGAGTTTTTGCTACAGTTATAATGTTACTACTACTGGTGAGATGGGACCAGAAGAATATGGACCTAAAAAAACCCTATTCTGACCTCGTAGAAGGGACCAAGCATCACCCAGAGTTTCTGAACGTTGAACCCTATTGCAATAACTGGGTGGGATTTTTGAATTGAATCCCTTGAGAGAGGAGATGAGTGTCCTCTGCATGTGAAAAAGAGATACACATAGCTTTCTAGGTTTCCACCTGGACAGACCATGGTAGAGATTGTAGGATGTCTCTAAATTTGTTCTCCACTTCTTCCTCATTATTAGAAGTCCAAAATTTTAGCTGGGTACATGGCAGCACAAACAGTTCTCGGCTTCCCCTGCAACTAAGTGTGACTATGTGATTAAGTCCCAACCATGGGACGTAAGCAGACCTGATGTGTGTAACTTCTGAGATGTGTCCTTCAAGGTAGGGAGCATGTCCCTTCCTATTTCTCTGTCCTGTTTTATGGAACTTGAATGTAAGGGCTATGCTTCATCCATGAGGATGAGGGTCATGTAACCAGTTCACCAACCTTGGTGAGATGGGTGGATGGAAGTAACCTGTGTCCCAGATGACTGAGAAGCCATCATCTTTGGCCTCTGTATCTATACCTTTATATCAGAGAAAAATAAATAAATCTATATCTTGTTTAAGCCAGTGATATTTTGGGGTCCCTATTATCCACAACAGAATGTATAGTTCAACTAACAGACTGATCTTATGCATTTCCTTTTAGCTGTAGACCTGAAAAAATAAGAATAAGAACTGAGGCAGAAAACTATCATATGATTCTTAACTCTAATTCCCCTGGCCCCTTGAGGAAATGTGTCACTCATACTCTGCCTATGTCTCTTGCAAATGAGTCTGAGAAAAGCAAAGGAGACAGTATAGGAAGTTGAATCAAAAATGGAAGGGATGTTACCAAGACTGAGTGATTGGTTTAGAAGCAGACCAGCATGACTCACCTCCCTGAATACTGTCCTCGTAGTGAGTCAAAGGAAAGATGCTTGAGAAAGAAGGAAAAGAAATTTAGAGATGCATCCTGAAATGGGCTATGCCATCTTTCCCAGTTATCCAGGTCCATCTTCATCCATAGGTGATTTCAAAGTGAAATGAGGACTCTCATAAATTTTAAATTTGGTTCTGAGATAAAGGAAAGGGAAATAGCATCTTGTTTGAAAAGTGCTCTTCCGGGCACACATGCCCACCCAAGAGGACTATGGCTCTCGCCCACACAATTCCCAGCGCTATTAATGAGAATTGTGTTGATAAAGCCTCAGCCATCGCATTCCATCTTTTTCACAAGTCTGCTAGCCTGCACAATGTTTAGAAACCATCCTGGGGGTACAACAGGGACGGTTACAGCAAATAACTTGTGTCCTCATCCACAGCAGACTTGCATAATCATTTTCATAGACCCCATTAGCCAAAGCATTTTGAGAGACATGTTGTTTAGCCCAACAATTTGGTAATAGTAACTACATAAATCAGTGACTTTTGGGTCTGAAGTTTTGGAGTTAGAAGTAGACAGAAGAGAAGCATGAACTCTTTTTAGAAGAAATTACCTGAATTCAATAAGAAGTCACTGTAAATGACCCAAATGAACCCACTTCTCGTTCTAGCCTGCTATATTAACCACATTACTTCTTGCCCCTAGCAGCAAGGCTGGTTACGGCCTAATTTAAATCTCTTAACACATTATAATTCTCTGCTAAGTGGGGTAAAGAGCACATGGTCTCAGTCACCTGCTAAACATATGACATGGAGTGTAAATTCATTTATTTGAACCTTAATAGTAAAGGACTTTCTTGAATTTAAATCATCCGATACCAAGTTATGACTTCAGTCCAAAACAGACATGCCCTGGAGAGTTAAGAGACCTTTTCAAAGACAAAGAAGGCTTCTAACCTGCTCACAATTAGCCATTACATGCTACTAAGGGTTGTTTAACTGGGACTGCCACTCTCAATTAACCAGCAACAAGTGAATAGAAGAGTGAATAATCAAAATTAAGTACACATGTTACCAATTATGTACATTAGGGAGGGAAATGAAATTGTATGTTTTGCTTTGCTTTTTCTTTCTTCTCTACCTCCAAGAAGTTAAAGTAGTGAGGGAACAGAGCTCAAACATAACTTTTTCCTTCTAAGTGTAAGAAAACCACGTACATCGAAGCCCCTGCAATTCTTCATCTGTAGTCCACTCTAACTTCAGCATTTACTCTGAGGTGGAGCTGATAGGAACTCCCTCTGAGGGCCTCCAAAAGGACCAGGTAAATATGTTGTGATACGAACATAAAGCTCATTCTTCTTTTCTTTACCGAGCATAACAGAGATCATTTAGCCAAGAGACAAAATTCCCCTCCTGTTCACTAAAAAGCAAGAATGTTCACTTTCTCTGCTGTGATTCCCTAGGTTTCCAATTGGTAGTATTTTAGTGGGGAAATGGAAGGGAAAGAAGGAAAGCCACAGTGATGATGCACTGAGCTGAAAAGATCTTCAGCTTAAATCTGCATTTGGAACTGATTAAAATAGCCATCCCCCTAGAATTGCACTTTAAATTTGAATTTCCTGGACTGGACAGCTTTAAAATTTATATTTAAATGTGTGTATTCAACTATACAGATTTAAATGGACACACATATCTAAATATAGATATTTTAAATTGGGGGGTTGTACCAAGCACTTGATATAATTTCATCATGAATGAAAGATAAACAGTAAAGAAAATGGGTCCCATTAAATATTACTCCTGTTTCACATCTTCATTTGTGGACAGAAAGAACTACAAGAATCCAGATATATTGGAAACTATAATTTTTTCCCTATAAATATCATCCAGCTGTTTCTATAATAGATTCAACTGAAACAACTGTCTTCCTGTGGCTGTGTTTCTGGAGGTTCCACAGATTATGAGACAGTAGGAGAATTTGTATGACTTTAAACTCTTCCGTGGACCACAGAGATACCATAATGTGACGCTGATCTAAAAGTTAAATAAGTTTTCATGACTGGCCTTTCTTATACTTACCAGGAATGCTGAGAATTTGAGTCTTTCAGTTCTGGGCAGGGCCAAATCAAGAGTTCATGACTTTTTCTCAAGCACAGAGACAATCGTGTAGAGCAGCAGTCCACACACTTTTTCTGTAAGGGCCAAATAGTAAACATTTTAAGCTTTGCACTCCATAACATCACTGTTGCAACCACTCAACTCTCCCTTGGTAGTGGAAGCAGGCATAGACAATATGTAAACCAATGCATATGGCTGTGTAAACTTTATTTACAAAAACATACTGCAGACAAGATTTGGCCCTGGGGGTCTATAGTTTGCTGATCCTGTTTTAGCTCTAAATCCTCTGATTCTCTCTGATCATTTTTAATTTTCCATCTCATCACCCCAGAAAATAATCAAAGAGACTCTGACGTCATGGAGCAGGAGTTCAGATTTGAAGGGAATGGTCTAGAATTATTTGAGGAGCTTGATAAAAATATTGATTCATATGCCCTCCCCCTAAATTTTTATTTAGTAAATCTTACATGGATCCCAGAAATGTGAATTTTTTTAAAGCTCCCCAAGTTCATTTTGATTCAATGTCAGATTTGTGTTTTCTTGATCTAGATAATGGCCCCAGCTTTTCCAATAACTTTCTAACATAAAGAGTATCACCTACTATATTAGTCAGGGTAATTACTGCTAGCTGCTACAGTAGCAAACCCCAAATCTCAGCAGCTTAACCCAGTAAAAATTTATTTCTGTCTCATAATCACTCTCCTCTATCTTATAGCTATGCCATCTGGAACTCTGGGGGGAAAAAAAAGAAATGAAGGAAGCAAACCATCTCAGTGTCTTAGCACAAACATAGCACAAACATGACACACGTGGCACTTCTGCTCACATTTCATTGGCCAAAACTACTCATATGGCTCTGACCTTAACTGCAAGGGAGTCTGGGAAAAGGAAAGGAGTACATTAATACTTGGCAAGCTCTAAATGTCTCTGACACACCTGCCATGTTTTTATCTGACTCATCATCTGTAACTCTAGTATACCACCTGCCTCCTCCAGACCACACAGAAAGAACAGATGCTCAAAAAACTCTGGGCCATCTATTAAACTCTGAGCAACTCTGGAACAGACAGCTTAATATCCAAAGCTGTTACTTATATCTAGCTTTTTGTGAAGGTTAGATTCTTGAAATTCTGGAATGCAGCTCATTTTTATAAATCAAATTAGGTTTGGGGATTTTTTTTTAATTTTAATTAGCTGGAAATTCACTGTGTGAAACTAGGGCTGTTGTGATCTCTAGCTTCTGAGTTAGATATACACAGATAAGTGTCATGGCAAAAGAAAACAGTAATTAGCAGATTGTCCTCATGTTTGCAGTTACAAAGGCTGGATGTTGGTTTGTTTAAGTAATACTGTGCATATCCATGATACTCAATGTTAGGAAATTAAGAAGAAATGTAGAGACTGCCATCTCTAATCCAGTAGCCAGAGCAGCTGATTCCCTGTTTTCAAAAGTGGGAAAAAAAATATCTAAATGGGAGGCATCTGCTTGAATATTTAGAGACACAGATATCATTTCAAAAGTGATAGCCCTTTTTAAAAAAAAAAAAAATTCTTCCTCATGAAAAAGAAAAAAAAAAATGCCATCAATCTTTAAGCTCTTAAAAGAGAAAATGGGGATTTCTACTAAAGTGATACAGATTTCAGCTAGATGTTTGAAAAAGTCCCAAAATATTTAGGGTGGCTTATAGCCTTTCCCACATAGAAACTGAGATAGCATATGAAACTATTGACTGAGGAAGGTTTACAGTTCTAAGAGGAAGAACTAACGAAGTATTTATGAAAATCACAACTTCATTTACCAGCGATGGCTTATGGTCTGTAACTGTCCACACACGTGATCTGCTTATTCAAAGTAAAAAGAAATGCTAATCAGTAAAAAGGTATTGTTTTTCAGTGCACAGCCCTTATTCAGTATAAACTGTGATCTTAAGTATGGCACAAGATGGTTTTCTTTAACAGACCTTCAAATGATAACTAAATAAATTTGCTATTTAAACCCTGCCTCATAACCTTTCATCTCAGAGTCCGTATCTGAATCCCTTGTTTATTAACCTGATAACTCTCTCACCACAGCCATCTTTCAGTTCATACAGCAGTCCCAGTCTTTCGGAATAATCAGTCACCTTGGAGAAAGCACAAAATATTTGCTCAGCCAATGTTGTAGTATTTGGCTGTTTCACCATCCCCAAGGGATCTTGGCTTATGTACAGCTATAGATATGACAAGACTATCTGCAATAATTTCAAGTGTTGGACTCTATCTAAATGCTGAAAACCCTTCCATAATTGTACAAACACCTAAAACCAGGCAAATAAACTGCCTTTTTAAATATAATGGAGTTCTTTCAATGGATCCATTCCCCAGGAAACTATATGTTACAAAAACAGTTATAGCATTATGGCTTATAATCAGTGGCTTTGGGGGCTTCCCTGGTGGCGCAGTGGTTGAGAGTCCGCCTGCCGATGCAGGGGACGCAGGTTCGTGCCCCGGTCCGGGAGGATCCCACATGCCGCGGAGCGGCTGGGCCCGTGAGCCATGGCCACTGAGCCTGCGCGTCCGGAGCCTGTGCTCCGCAACGGGCGAGGCCACAACAGTGAGAGGCCCGCGTAACGCAAAACAAACAAACAAACAAAATCAGTGGCTTTCTCAGAATCTTCAATCCAACACCCTTTAAAGAAAATAAAACAAGATTTCTAGACTATTAAGTTGGGAAGGATATCCTTATTCATATGGAAAGAGTGAAGGTTTTTGTGAGGTTTCTTTTTCCTGTATTTTCTTTAGAATATTTACATGCCTGTAGCCTCTATATGGCAAAGTTACAGAAAGCTTACATACAAGGTTCATTTCCAATAGAAAACAGGTCAATAACCCTTCTATAGATAAGGATTTCAAACTGTGAGCAATTATAAAAGTACTTAACTTAAATTGCTAATTAAGAATGATTTAACATGCAGAAATCAGGAGTTTATCATTCATATATCACAAAGCCTAGAACAAGTATACCATAACTACGTGGTTTAGAGATAGAATTTGTTGATTAAAGTTTATTACAAACAAATGCTCTTTCCCCTGATTTCAAGATCAACAGGAAGATTCCGAGATTTTACCACTTACTTAGGGCTATTGGGTTCATAAGTCACAGATATTTAGAGCAGACATGATCTTGAGGAATTAGCTAAAAACAGCTTCACTTTACAGATGAAGAAAAGGGCTTGTGAACAGAGCAAAATCCAGGCTAGACTCCTCCAGTCTGATTGTACCTGGCTCTACTCCTGCATCCCCCATTTTTCAGCTGCACATCAATAGCAGAGGGTGGGTTTCCATCCATGTTTTGGGAAACTGACAACTAGAAAGTTGTTTGAGTGATAGCATTCATAAGCACTCCTAAAGGAAGCAAGGCTTATTGGTTTCAAAATAACCCAACTGTTATTCATAAAATGTGGAATGACAACTTTTTGCTCATCTGTTGAAATGTAGTTGCCTTAAAAATAACAAATATTTTCCACTCATCCCTAGCTCATTCTTGTTAACAGTGACGAATGACTCATTGAGAAATGACTTTTGACAGCTTCCAGTTGCCTGGTGGATTTTTATAACTGCCTTTTACTGGGTCAAGGAGCAGCCATGTGTAACCCCTTGGGGCCATTATTGGGTATAAACTCTGTGGCAACTGCACTTGCTACATCATTCATTTAATTGGTTCAAGTTAAATGCCAGGGAGACCAAAGTTAACACGCTCATAGACAGGATGCCTCATCACAAGCAGGAAAGAGAAATACCTGTGTTTGGTTCCAGGAAGAACCACATAGGAGAACACGTAGATGGCCAGGATCAAATCTATCACTGATACTACAGTTTAATCCCAAGAGCATGACCTACTGATAAGGAGCCCCTCACTCTTTTATTTCTGTATACAAAAGCCTACATATATGTTTCCACAGAATTATACAAAATAGAATCCTTTGAGTCATCAGATTCTGGAGCTCAAATGTCTTATTTCACAGGTGAGAAAAGAGATCATGTTTAAAGCATTTACTCAAGATCACACAACTGGTTACCAGCAGAACTCAAGCGAGAACTCATTTCTCCTCATACCTATTCTAGTGTTTCTGTTGTTGTTGTTACATTTATGGTTCACCATAATTCTTTAGTACTTCTGACAGGTTCGTGTGTTAAAATGATCTTGCATGATAACAACATTTAGATCCCTAATTGTATTCTAGTTAAAATCTATTCCTGAAGAGTCTCTTCTATTGAAAAGTACTATGGTGACTTATTGCTGTCACCTCTCCTTTTCTCGCCACTAAAAAACTAGTTTAAAACAGAGTGACAAATTTATTGCTATGGCCAATTGCGTTAATAATGTCTGAAATAAAAAGTGTTTTGTCAGGATGGAAGGAATATAAGGAAAATATTTCAAATTTCCTTCTGTAACGTTGATCCCATAATGATTACCTTTTGAAACATTGCTCACGCTCTCACTTTGAAAATGATTATGAAATCTAAGGAAAAATGACCTGAATTTAAGGTTAACCTTGAGTTAAAAAAGAAAAGCAGAGAGATAAGATCAAAGGCAAAACCATCCCGCAGGGCTTCAGGATCTCTCAGGAAAAACTCTTCCCTTCCCCCAAATCTCATCAGTTAGAATAAAGCAAATGTACAGCTCTTTACTCAGCCAGATACAATCAAAGCATTACATTCTATGTCAATAGAACAGGAATTTCCACAAATTGATAAGGACAGACTGATGGATAGAGGTCAAAGGTGTCCTTTTAAAGTTAGTTAGAACTTCTGTTATTACAGTTTTCTCTCTCTCTCTCTCTTTTTTTTCATTTCCAGAAAGTAGGTGATTAACACTATAGTGCTGAAGAAAAATGTCCCACTGAGTCACAAAAGCTAAGAAAGTCTGTAGTCACTGTCCTAATATAAGTTTCTTCTGGGGGTTTATAGTTGTGCTGCTTCACAACTTCCCACACACACTGAGGGGATAGGAGAGAAGAGCATCTCCTACTTCCAGTTAACTATAAGATGCATGAATCAAAAACCAAAAAAAAAGTCATATGGTTACTTCAGAGAAGTTGGATTTTTTATATTTACAGAAACTAAGATTCTCCCAATCAAATATATTTTACAGTGAGTCACTTTCGGGTGGGGGAAGATGGCATTGTGGAGAGAAAAGATTACTCCCTCTGGTTTTATATTTTTAAAAATCACAAAAGCAAATGCAAACTAAATTTCACAAAGATTATCCCAATGGATGAGCTAAACTTACAAATCACGTACCAAAGAACTGAATGGCACAGGCAAGGAGGCCCAGCTGTGATCAACAGTTAGCCACGCAGGCTACTTACATGGATACTATGCTCTTTCCTTTACAAGAAGCACTTTTTCTCAAGGGAAGGGAAGGGAAACTAACATTTATTTAGGTCTTATTGCGTGCTGTGCCAGAGGCGTTCACATACTGGATGTCTTTCAGCCTCCGTGTAAGCCTGGGGTGTATGATTCCCTCCACTGTATACAGATAAGAAAGGCCCAGCCAGGGAAAAGGGAACCAAGGTATACTAATTACATCATGTACATTCATTCAACAAACATTAATTTATTGATTAAGTCCACCTGGAGCCAGGAGAATTTAAAATAACCTGAGTTTGCTTAAAACTAAAATATGAAATCTAACACACATGACTCAGAGATATGAGGACTACAGGAAGTATAAAACACCCATTTCAGTTTACCAGCTACGTCATCAAGGACTAGCGATCATGCCTAGAATATATAAAAATGAACTCGTTGTTCAGAATCCATATTTGTGTATGAAATCCATCCAACATTACGCACCGTGCGTTAGAGCAACCACTAGCAATATGTAGCAATTTAATTTAAACTTAAATCAGTTAAGTCAATAAAACTTAAAATTCAGTTTTTTAGTCACAGTAGCTATATATCAACTGCTGATGGCCACGTGTGACAAGAGGCTATGTACTGGGAAGCACAGATATAGAACACCATCATCGTACAGTGCTCTATTGGACAGCACTGTCGGACTCTAAACATTCTAGATTAGGAAAGGAGTTTAATATATAATCTTGCTTCAGATATTTTTGAAAAATACTGCTTTGTTTGTTTAGCACTTCATGATTTTTCAAAGACTGGAAAAGAGGGAATTCCCTGGTGGTCCAGTGGTTAGGTCTTGGCGCTTTCACTGCCGTGGCCCGGGTTCAATCCCTGGTCAGGGAACTAAGATCCCACAAGCTGTGCGGCACATCTGGAAAAAAAAAAAAAAAGACTGGAAAAGATTATTTTTCTGATCCATGCTGAGATTATCCCCATTCTGTGGTGAAGGCACATGACACCTAGGGAGGCTAAGTGACTGACAAGGTCATATATTAGCACCCAAGAGCAGAGGGGATAATCTCAGCCTGCTAGTCCAGCATGTTCAGGGCATAGTGCAAAAGCACGCACTCAGAAGGCAACTGTGGCTTTGAATCCCAGCTCTGATACCTACCAGTTGTTTGACATGGTACAAGTATGGAAGTCTTCTGGGCTTCAGTTTCCTCATCTGAAAAACGGGAGGTGATAATGACAACCTTACAAAAAGAAGCATCCATCACCAGATGGTTGACTTGGTATGCTACCCAGTGTGACAGCGGTCCTCCTCCCACAAGCAGGATTTTTCTTTTTTCTTTTTTAATCTTAATTTAAATTTTTTTTCAATGTTATATTCTACAAATAGGATCAACAGAAGTGGTTCACAATTTAAGAAGCTGGTTTTGAGTACGTTGACATTTCCAACTGTTATATATACTCTCCTCTCAGCTGCTATATTTGTGTTACCTCAGAATTATTGTCAAGATTATATGAGAGTTTAAATAGCACATAAATCTGACATGCAGACATTCCATAAATGCAAGTCCCTTCTTCACCTTCTTCCTCTACCTTAACTTTTTTTTAAGACTTCCTGGTATCCACCTGTCACACAGGTTAGAAGCCTAGATCCTATCCTGCATGGATAAATGACTTAGCAAGCTTCTTTACAACCTGATAGTGTAACACATAATTTCCACAAGAATATACATTACATATTATGTTAGAAATCAGGAGTAAAATAAGATTAAATACTCAGAAATTTGTTTTTCAGAAAGCTTTAAGAGTGCATCTATTCCGTATATTGATTATCTAGCTAATGGAGAGGTGTATTCTAAAATGTTTCTTCCACTTGGCTTAGAAAAGCATCGCAGGATGACTCTAAAGCGGACTTATCTTCCTAATTATGTTGGGTTCAAGATATTAAACTTAATCTACATATCTGAAGTCAATGATTTATAATTCTAGATCAGCTCTGAATTTTTCAAGCAACTCTATTTTAATTCATTTTAATTTTCCAAAAATATATCTGTACTGCATTCTCCTCCAAAGAGTCCTAAAACAAAGAAACAATGAGAGAGTAGCCAGTCTCAAGGAGATGGATGCTTTAAGCATCTTCTGGCTGGTACTGGGACCACTTGGCCTGAGAATAGGCTGACAGATGTGAATCTTAAAATGCCTGCTGACAGTCTGCCATGGATAGCTAACATTTTGCCTCTATAGAGGCTCCACGTAGATGTTTGCTGGAGTCTGATACCAATTCTGTGAAGCCTGAAGTAAGGAAGGCATTATCTCATTTTTCCAGGTGAGAAATTTGAGAATCCAGATACTGGATTGATGTGACACAGATCATTATAAAACCAGGACTAGAACCCAAGTCATTTGACTCCTTGTCTGATGTTTTTTTTATTATCAAAACCACTGAATTAGATGAAGCTCTCATTTAAATAGACCTAAACACAGTACCTGTATTTCATCTATTAAATCAAAACCAGTATGCAGAGAATGGCCACATGACCAAACCATAGAGAGCCAGCCAGTGAAGACCAGGGAAACCCACAGGGGTCAGACAGGCAGCAAGAGGGCAGCAAATTGGAACAAGTTGTCTAGCTCCATCCCTCCAGCTCTGTAGTTACTTCTGTTGTCTTCAGTTTTTTATTAATCAATGGGAAGATATACAGGCAGAATGCATACTGCGTTTACAGATGGCACAAATGTAGAAGGAATGATGTGAATGCTGGTGAACAAAATCAGCATTCAGAAAGTTTTCAATGAACAAAAAGACAAATCTAACGAAAGGAAACTTTTAGTGAGATAAATGTGAGCCCCTGCTCTTATGAGACGAACTGTGCTCTCCCCAAAATTCATATGTTGAAGCCCTCACCCCCAGTACTTCAGAATGTGACTGTACTTGGAGATAAGGCCTTTAAAGGGGTGATTAAGTTAAAACAAGGCCATTAGGGTGAGCCCTAATCCAACTCGACTGGTGTTCTTATAAGAGGAGATTAGGACACAGACAAACCGCAACTGAGGGGTGACCATGTGAGGACACAGCAAGAAGGTGGCCAGGCCATCTGCAAGCCAAGGACTGAGTCCTCAGAAGAAACCAAACCTGCCGACACCTAGATCTTGGATTTCCAGCCTCTGGAACTGTAATAAGATAATTTTTGTTGTTTAAGCCACCTGGTCTATCACATTTTTATTATGACAGCCCTAGCAAACTATATAATACACTCACATTTGGGCAACAAA
The DNA here is from genome assembly GCF_002837175.3 of Physeter macrocephalus. Taxonomy (NCBI): domain Eukaryota; kingdom Metazoa; phylum Chordata; class Mammalia; order Artiodactyla; family Physeteridae; genus Physeter; species Physeter macrocephalus. The sequence continues at coordinate 23,476,844 of NC_041219.1, forward strand.
CAAATATACCTATTGAGTATTAGACAATACCTAGCTTAACCATGTGCAGTGGCAGGAGAGAGAGAGAAAAGCTTCCATTAACAGTGAGTTCTAGGTAAGTCCACCATGTGTTTGAAGCCAACACAGAATGAATGAGTAAAGGTCTAATATTAGAGGCAGCAAGGTCTTGGTGTCAGACAAGACAGTTTGTTTCAACCCTGTCATTTCCTCGTTGTGTGACCTGAGCTGGTCATCTCTCTCTGCGCTTGTGTCCTCATCTGTAAAATAGGAATAATCCCTACCTGACAGATTGAGAGGACCTCAAGAGATAATAGATACTAACTGCTTCACACAAAGCCTGCCTTGGAGAAAACAGTAAATGAAGGCCACTGTTCTTTGTCTTAGCATTATCCTCAGCATCACTGTCGGAGGATGAGGGTCTCGACTATTTGGTGATGGTCAGATCACATCTGAGTATCAGTTTTGGCTCTTCAGACTCTACTTATAAAAACATGGTGATAGTAAAAACAACAGCAAGTACCATTTATTTGAGTGTCTGCTCTGTGTCAAGTGTTGTACTTCACCTTTTCATTTAATCTTCGCAACTCCCCTTTAAACTACGTGTCATTATCAACATTTTACAAATGAAGAAGCCAAAACCGAAACACACAAAGCCCTTAAGTAAGTGGTGAAGGCAGCATTCAAAGCTGGGTGTGTCTGACTCCGAACGATGTTCTCTTCCCCTTCCTGTATGCTCAGAGCAAGGGAACTGGAAATGATATCTGATAAGATAAACGACTTGGGGATGAATATTAAGAACACTCCTGGGGGGGCTTCCCTGGTGGCGCAGTGGTTGCGCGTCCGCCTGCCGATGGGGAACCGGGTTCGCGCCCCGGTCTGGGAGGATCCCACATGCCGCGGAGCGGCTGGGCCCGTGAGCCATGGCCGCTGAGCCTGCGCGTCCGGAGCCTGTGCCCCGCAACGGGAGAGGCCACAACAGAGGGAGGCCCGCATACCACAAAAAAAAAAAAAAAAAAAAAAAGAACACTCCTGGGCACATAGCATTGCGTTTAAATATTGTAAAATCTGTTACTGAAAAGATTGATTGGGTTTCGTATAATCAGTAGAACTAAAACTAGGAGTAGAAATTATGGGGGCAAGAATACACCTCAACATAAAATTTTCTAGTAGAATAGTGAAAAGATGGACTAGATTTCTTCAACAACATTCGCATAACCATTTGGCAAGGAAGTTGCAAAAGTTGTTTTCAAGCATCAGCCAAGTAGTTGAAATCAGTGACTTCCGGGGTCCCTCCCAGACCTAAAACAAACTGTGAATTTATATCCATGCATCATGGATGCGTAGGTGATAAGAATATCAAGATAGGAAAAAATCTAACAACTTGCAATTACTGAGAGTCCTAGAACACAGCACCAGATGCTCAACCACAGGGACTAAGATGTGCGACACCAGTCCCAGAAGAATTGGAGTGCCAGGCAGGGAAAGAAGGACGGCCACAACGTGAAGAAGCATGGTCCATTGTTTTAACTACTGAGCTACAAACCGTGGGGGGAGGAAACAAAGCAAGGTCCTGTCTGAAGCATAATGGTTTTAGCGATAGATTCAAATTCCCATCTCACCACTGGCAAGCTGTGTGTCTGTGGCCAAGTTACACAGTGAATGCTCACTAAATGTTGGTTTACATTATTGATATTCCTGGGTATAGATTTTTTTCCCAGGATATGGGGCAGAGCCAAAGCTAATCATAAGCTACCCTTTCTCAGAAGACTACAGCGATACAGAAGTAATGACTTCAGTAAACCATGGCATCTTCTACTTTTAAACAAGAAAATATGAAAAATCTCTACTTCTGAGAACTGATACCTACTTATGGAAGTTTCTGAACTTAAGAAAGGATTAGGCTTAAATTGTGGTTAAAGTTTCCTGTCATAGTTCTTCCCTTATGTGAAATAATTTATATGCATAGTTCAAGTCAAAATGCATTTACCAGTAGGAGCTGTGGGTAAGCTTGCAGGTTCCACAGCCATGTTTTCTGGGTTCAAATTCCACCTGGATCGCTACTAGCTGGGAAATCTTGACAAGTTATTGAGATCTCTGGGCCTCAGTTTCCTGGTGTGTAAAATGGAGCTAATCATAGTACCTACTTCAGAGGCTCATTATAAGGATTTGTAAAGAAGTTACAACAGTACCTGCCTACATAGCAAGGGTTACCTATTACTGTAATTCTGGTTATTTGTCAAGCATCGCAATGGACAGGAGAGACGCGATGACAAATAAGGCAAGGGTTCTGATCCTAGGAGTTTCTGGGCCAGTGAAGAAAACAGATTCAAAAGCAGAATTCCGATAAAATGTGCCAAGTTCAACAACAGCTTAACCGACTACTGGGTATGATGGAGGCAGAGACGAGAAGTAGCTAATTGAACCTGAGAAGACTTCCTGGAGGAGGAAATACCTGAACTAAGTCTTCAAGGATGAGTAGATGGCAAAGTTCTGATGGAATCCTTGGAATCTTTTGGCCAAAAAATATTTCACCCAAAGTGTTAGCAAATGAAACCCTTTCCAAATGTCTTAACTGATTTAAAAATAATAATAATAAACAGCCAGCAGATGAAGAGAACTTGATCATATCAGTTGAAATATGACAATTTTTGATCTAGTTTCCAGCTAGGTGTTACCCAATGGTTTATGTGAATGAATTTCAATTGAGAAGTACTGCCTAAATAATTGAAAAAGAAAAAAGTCACTTGGGAAACAGGTACTGAAGCTCACATCTTAGAATACTTGACAAAGGAAAGAATATACAAAAGAAGCTAGTTGATAGCTGGCTAAATATGAAATAACTAATGAAATGTGACCTGTGATCATGCCAGCGAACTGAACTCTCTTTAAGGGCAGGGATTGTTTCTTACCCTCTTTGTCACCCCAGCTCCTAATGCAGTTCTTGGCAATAAATTTTTGATTAATTAACACATGAACAAATAGAGTTGAATTACTGGCTTTAAAAAAATGAGAGTGATAAGTCATCTTTGAAATGAACATCATAATATTGATAATTACCAACTTTTGTTGAGCACTTGTTGTATGCCAGGCACTGTAGTAAGATGGCACATGGGTTGTCACCATTTTATCTTGGGAAGTCAGTACTATTTTTATTCTGACTTTGCAAACATTCACTAACTTAACAAACATTTATTGGGGGACAAATACTTTCAAGGCACTGTCCTGGGACCTGCAGCTAGAGCAGTGAACAAAAGAGACAAAGTACTTCCTCTCATGGAGGTTGCATTCTAGCGAGGAAGAAAAACAGTAAATAATACAGTATAGCACTATAATAGAACATAATAGAGATATCTATAATAGAGATAATTATTCTCTATTAATAGATTAATAATAAGTATAGTTATGTATAATATAATCTATAACGTGTTTCTTGCTAGATTCCTCAGGAAACTAGACTCTAGACCATGGGGGAAGTGAAAGAAGCAAGACTGGGCAGAGAGAGAAGCTGGGCTGTGATTCAGGCTGAACAAAGTCCTCAGCCAACCCCACAGGGAGCTCTCCAGCTGGGATGACCTTGGGTCTAGGCGTCTGGGCCTTGTTACCTTCATAGTGACCAGTCTTTGGATGCAGGCTGACTGAGATGAGTCCATGACCTTGGGTGAGGTAGCTCTCTTCTGCCAAGGGCAATTCCCAAAGAGGGCTGACAGCTGAGGGCTGAGCTGGCAACACTCCCAGTAGCTGGAGATAAGTCCCTCAGTCTTAACCGTGATGCTCTTGACTTAATGTCAGTCTCTTGCCCGCTAGAATGTAAGCTCACAAAGGCAAGGATCTGGTGTTTTTTCTGATGTGTCTCAGGTGCCTCAAACAGAGTAACTGCACATGACAGGTATTTCATGGTGTTTGTTAAATTAATGAATTAATGGTAGAAAATTATTATATCATAGAACATAAACCTAAACCACACATTTCTAAAGGATGAGGTCAAGTTGACATATCGAATACTTTCAAATAATTTGTATTTCTTATTGGTACAAAACTTTGAAAAGTACGTTTCTTTTTGAAATATTGGTTTAAAACCTGTGATCATGGCTTCCCTGGTGGCGCAGTGGTTGAGAGTCCGCCTGCCGATGCAGGGGACACGGGTGCGTGCCCCGGTCCGGGAAGTTCCCACATGCCGCGGAGCGGCTGGGCCCGCGAGCCATGGCCGCTGAGCCTGCGCGTCCGGAGCCTGTGCTCCGCAACGGGAGAGGCCACAACAGTGAGAGGCCCGCGTACCGCAAAAAAAAAAAAAACACACAAAAAAAACCTGTGATCAGTGATTTGAAAGTTTGCTTCTAAGTTCAGTTTAATACTTGATTTTAATGGCTATGTTTATGGACTGAATTATATCTCCCCAAAATTCCTATGTTGAAGTTCTAACCCTCAGTAATTCATAATGTAATCATATTTGGAAATAAGATCTTTAAATGGGTGATTAAGTTAAATGAGGTCGTTAGGTTGGGCCCTCATCTTATATGATTGGTGTCCCTGTAAGAAGAGGAAATTTGGACAAAGACATATATGCTCACAGGAAAAGACCACGTGAACACAGGGGAAGAAAACATCCATCTACAAATCAAGGAAAGAGACCTCAAAAGAAACCAACCCTACAGACACCTTGATGGCATACTACTCAGCCATAAGAAAAGAAGGAAATCCTGTCATTTGTGACAACATGGATGAACCTGGAGGGTACTATGTTAAGTGAAATAAGCCAAAGAGAGACAGACAAATACTGTATGCTATCACTTTTATGTGGAATCTGAAAAAAAAAAAATTGAACTCATAGAAACAGAGAGTAGAAAAATGGTTGCTAGGTGCTGGGGTGTGGGGGGAATGGGGAAAGGTTGGTGAAATGTACAAACTTTCAGTTATAAGATGAGCAAGTTCTGAGGCTCTAACGTATAAATAACATGGTGACTAAAGTTGATAACACTGTATTGTATAACTGAAATTTGCGAAGAGGGTAGAACTTAAATGTTCCCATCCAAAAAAAAAAAAGGTAAATATGTGAGGTGGTGGATGAGTTAGTAAACGTTTATCAAATCATCACAGTGTACATTTGAAATATCTTACACTTTTATTTGTCAATTATACCTCAATAAAGTGGAAAAAATAGTGTGAGTCCTTATTTTAAATAATACTATTGATAAATGAAAAAAAAGGTATCTTAATTCTTAATAGATCAGGTTCCATCATTGCTTTTCCCTTGTCACGAGTCTCATGTAAGGAGTAAGCAAAAAGCCACCTCTACAATGTTATTGTTGTTCACGTGCGCTTACATTATTAGCATTTTTTTAAATCTGCAATTTCTCTGCAAGGGACATTTTCAAGCCATGTGTCTATTTGGTGAGCATTCATTCAGTGAAAACGAGATAATATAATCTGAAAAGCCACTTACTAAACCCTGCTTTGAAATATTCTGCAAGCAAACAAAAGAGTGAAACTAATGGCCCCCGCCCCATCTCCATTCCCCACTCAGGGAAACTTCCACACTGTTCAAGATGCAAGGCTATCCAACACACCGACCCAGAAATGGTGCTGGGGAGTGCCGGTACCAGCCACTCTGTACGTGCTAGTAAAGCTGAATCCCTTCCTTACATTTTTAGACAGAAATAAATAACAGTTCTAATATTTTCTTCCCAGACCCTGTTGCTGTCGTTAGCCAACCTCTGGGCTGCATGAACCTCCACCCTGGAGACCAATCTACTTGAGTAAACAAAGGGAACAGCTGGTTTTTTAATTACTTCTTAGACAAAAGCCATCTCTGCCCTGGTTCTATTATGCATAGAATTATCGAGGCCCGGAGTGACCTGCCATTCTCTGAAATGCCTCTCCAACAACAAATGCCAGCCCTCACACTCCTCATTCAAGGGCATTCGCTCTTCTGTCAGTTCTGCCACCTGATTGCCCTGCAAATGTGTCCCTCTCAAGCAGAGACAAAATTGTGAAATCACCCAGCATTCCCTAAAGGAAATCTAGGGTCGAGTGTTAGTCTTTGGTATTTGAATCTCTGAGTTCAGCCCAGAGGATACACAATTCAGAAGCAATATAATTGAATTTCCTTTCACCAGCCTGCCCGGGCTTGTTGTCTGTCACTCATCAGAGCCAACGTCTTTGTAAAGGGCTTTAGGAACCACATCGTAATGTCACTGAGCAGATAACATATGAACCGTTAATTGACACACAGAAATGCTCCAGGATTGTGTTGCTGTCTTTGTTAGAGGATGATAAGTGACATGATTTACCACTGCCATTTTTTCTTCCAGTTTTCAGAGAGGTTACAATCTGAACTCCTCTCGTCCCCTAAGTGTCAGGTCAAGTTACAGTTTGTCTCTGTTTTTGTGGCAAGATTGGTCTTATCATTAAATTATACTAATATCTTTCGGACTTTAAATTATTTTTAAACTAATTTTCCCTTGTGGTAATGGTGTTTTATTTTGGTTTGTTTCTTTTTTTAATCATACCAAAAAAATTTCCCTCAAGGATATCATTTTGTCTCAGAATTTGTAAAAGACATTATGATTTTAAAATGTTTAAATATTTAGTTCTAAACCATTTCTACTTCTTCAAATTGTCTTCCATCTTTATTAAGTCCTCATAGACATTCATATATAATGTTAAGTAAAGTGTACATACACTGCCTTTTTTTTCCAGCTTTTTTCAATTAAATATATTTTTAGGTATCAGCCAACTAAATGAACTTAGGCATCCTTCATTTCCCCATGTTTAAAATAAGAAAAATAATGTCTACCTCTCAAGATTGTTTTGTGGATTAAACTATGCTAACGTGGTGAAATCAACCAACAAAATGAGGGGAGCATGATGAAATCTGAATTTAATGTGAATGTATTGATAGAGTCCACAGAATTATAATTTTTAATAATAATCTATTCCATATTATTTTGAGACAGTTTATTTAGCCAGTCCCCTGACAATGTCCAAAAGTGAAATTGCTAAATGCATTTAGCATAAATTTTATCCTACTTGCTTCTGAAATGGATGCAAAGTAACTGGAATCTGTCACCATTCTCATTAATCTGTTAATAAAAACAGGCAGAAAACCTTATATTTATACAATGCTTTACCATTTGAAAATTTCTTCCACTCACTTACTTGACTCTATTATAAACCTTATAAGGTTGACAGATATTATTATTCACACTTTACAGATGAGAAAAAATCGAGCTTCAGAGGGGTAAATAACTTGCCCACGGTTTTGGTTAGATTTAAGTCTTCACATTCCAAATGCAACATTCTTTCTACCACCGCACACAGCCTAGACACGCTGCTCCCCAGAAAGAATTGAATTTCAGGGTTTTCTCATTGTTTATTTTTGTGAGTTTAATCAGATTTCAAACATGCCCTAGCTTCTTTTAATTTGCATTTTGTTATTTGCAAACTAGGCTGTATGATTTGCTGCATGTGAGCCTACTGAATGTTCTATTATGTAAACTGTCTATTCACACTCTATTTTTTTTTTTTTTTTTTTTTTTGCGGTACGCGGGCCTCTCACTGTTGTGGCCTCTCCCGTTGCGGAGCACAGGCTCCGGACGCGCAGGCTCAGCGGCCATGGCTCACGGGCCCAGCCGCTCCGCGGCATGTGGGATCTTCCCGGACCGGGGCACGAACCCTCATCCCGCGCATCGGCAGGCGGACTCCCAACCCCTACACCAGAAGGGAAGCCCTAGTCACACTCTTTGAATAGACAGGAAGTAGAATCTTTCACCACATCCTCCTGAGCCTGCATCTTTGGCTTTGTAGTAAATAAAAAATCTTTTGCATTCCCTATCATGCTCAGTTAGTTGACAATAATCCCCCAATGAAATAAACTTGTTGGAAAAGACTTTTTTTTGTAAACATAAAGTCTGCAATAAAAGTTATGCGAACCAGTGCAACTTAGTAACTTTTCCTGTACCCTGAATTCCACTGATCAGTATCCCTTGGGGTTTTCCTCCTTAGGGAAACAGATGCTTTTGTGTGCACAGACCCAGCCAAAGTCCACCAGGTTGGTGCCACTCCTCACCATTTCATCACTCAAACTCTGGATACCCAAACAGGTTGCCCATGTGTCTTTCAGAGAGGGAATTTCCTAGACCTCCACTACCCCAGACTGCCTGCACTCTGGGGGTTTGTCCAGAGCCCATCTGGCCTTTGAGACTGGGGAGGGCAGTCAGTTTCCCAGGGCATTCGTTCCTTACTGTCTGTCTCAGGGAGGGACTTTTCTTTGTTTGTTCCCAACCTGTAAGCCCTGACAACTTCAGCCTGAAGGCAGTGACGCAAAGTGATGTTTCCCGAAGGGAAACGAAGGAAAAACTGTATCAAGAAAAATCTCTCTCTTTTTAAACTCCTGACCTTATGAAATATTTGAGAGAACAAAAACTGTTGACAGTCTTAAATATGTTGAGACAATACGCCAGAATTAATTCTCGGAGCTATGTCTTGGCTGTCTAACTTAAATGATTTGGTCATTACCTTTTGGAAAGGCCAACGTGAGCGATAGAGTTTCAGTCCTTGAGGGATGCCTGGAAAGAAACAAGGAATTGCTTTAGCAGTAGCATCCAGCCCTGCAGACCAACACATTTCTGCCTGTCTTTGTGAATTTCTCGCACAATAATAATAATAGTGATAAATTATTTCTTAATTGATATTGGTGCATTATCAGTACATTTATTGATACCATGTGCTGAAATCCATCATCTTACCTGAATCCATAGAAAGTGTCAGGGGAAATACTATGATTCCTCTCCATTGTTTCAAATGAAAAAACAGTGGTTCAGAAAGTTAAGGTGGTTTGCCCAAGGTCACGAGCCTGGCAGATGCAAGACTAGAAACCAATGCTATGACTCCTATGTTGGTATTCTACTTCATCTCCTAGCTACCAAAGGGAAATATGGTACGTATATGTATGAAAATGTGTCCTTAAATCTATAAACTTCCCTTATAATAGCAGCTTACTTCTGTATATGTAGTTCTCTTGTCAACTTAATGCATTGCTTTTGCTATTCTCCTTAGGAGCTCTTTTTAAAATTTCTTTGCTTCACCAGGTCTATTAACACCATTTTGCAATGCTAACTGCCCCCAGTGAAAAGCACTCATATTAGTTAAATAAACAAACAATTTGATTCTAAACCTAAAAGCACAGTCATAATTGATGAATATGGTGTTACCCAAGGATTTTAGCTGGTACTGCACACTAAGCAAAGACATTCATCATCTCTATTTTAATTAAGCATGAATTACTAAATGAAAAATTTCAGGAGCCATTTTTCCCCTTTTCACTGTCATAGCCCTGTTTTTAAAGTTTTCCATGTTTTATTTGAAATGCAGTCTTTTCAGTGGCACTTTGCTGTTTTTTTCCATTTCTATATGAAAAACTTAAAATACAAAGCCATCTGAGTCTTTCCACCTTGGAAATTAGAGCAATTTTGTTCCATCCTCTAGCATTCAAATTTTGCTCCTTCCTGTTTAGGTTGGATGACTTTTCACTTAGAGGAGCTGAGTGTATTCCACTGAGTTCCCCTCACAATCTCCACCATGTGTGGTCAATTAAATCCCAGCAGAATGGAGGAGTTTTTCATTGAAACTACTGCACTTCCTGGGAAACAGCAGGGTTTACATCTAGTTTCTAAATATTGTTGGATCTTCATGGGGCCAATTTCTTCTCAACAGCCTCAGCGCAGTGCACATGGAGTTAGACATGAACCCACCTATATCTAATTTGGCAACAAACCACTCTTTGAAGGAACTGTGCTATTTTCATTAAAGATCTCAGTCATTCCTTCTCTTCATAGGTTTAGCTTTATTTTCTGTAAATACTTTCATGCAAATATACACCTGGATTTTAAAGCGGATGCACCATTCAGAAAAGCCTATATAAAATTACCTCTAGCAAAATAAAATTAGAACACAAAGCAGATGCCTGGAAGACAATTATGGAAAAAATGATGAGAGTCAAATGGTGAAAAGATATTTTGCACTTATTTTAGTAGAGGATTTGTTGTTGGTGGCGGTGGTATAAAACCGTCAGAATCAATTTTTTAAATGTGATAAAGAACCTCAATCCTTTGTGGTTCTTTTTGGGAAGTGTTCCTTAAGTCCAATCATTGAAAAGTGTTTTCCTTTGGTTTTAGATACCTATTTAAATGTGCCTGAGAAAAACTCATCACTGTTAGATTATACATAGAGGAAGAAAGTATGTTGTTCATACTGGAGAGGATTCAAAAAATGTTTCACGATAAAACTACGTTAACATGGATTTTCCTCTTTGACTACTGTATATGTAGCCATTCATCCTGGAGATATTAGCAGTTAACAATTGCTAACAAATTTAACGGTAAATCAGTTTTCAGGGGCTATGTTTCCCTACTTAAAGAGTAAACAGTGTTTTAGACTTTGGGATATTTTTTATATTTACATTTACTTATATTTAGTTTTGTTTGTTACTTTTTATTTTGTTTTTATGCAGAAGAGTTTTGCTCTTTATAGTTGAGGCTCAGTGAATTACAACCTCAGCAACACAACCACCACATTTTCTTAACACTTTGTCTTATATGCATGCAATCTCAAGCAAAATTATTTTCTGTTAAAAATCACATAATTTCAATAATCCCTCCCCTAAAGTATTTCAATTAAAAAAGGTATACTGTACTTGTTTGAAAATGGCAAGTCATCAAAGAAGAATAGAGCCAAAATAGGAGAAGCGTTACCTTGTGACATAATTCCAAAAAAAAAGGCCAAATTACTTGACTCAATTACAATTGCATGTGCTCCCTACACTTAGGTTAAAAACATTAGATTAAAAGGTGAAATTCGGACTGATTTTACCAAGCAGTGGCGGAGCCTATGAAAGCCTTTGCACCCTCATATAATGACTTGAAACAAAAGGAACTGCCTTCAATACAGCTGATCTGAAAAAGGTCTTTCCAGAATAAACGTTTGCAAGGAGCTAAAAGAATCAGGCTTTTCGAAAGGCCTTATTGCTTGCTATGGTCCAGCAGCGCTGGCCTTCCATCTTTTCCGCAAATAGGCCCAGCTCTGTCCCAGCCAGGCATTCACAAAGTCTGTTCTCTCTTCCTAGAACAGGAGTGTTTCTCTGCTCACCCAACTGGGTCCTTCTCCTTCCTCAAGCTTAAATATCACCTTGCCCAGAGGTCTTCCCACACCCACCAATCCAAAGTAGTTTCCCAGCTAGTCTTCCTCATATCAGTTTTTCTTCATAGCACTTGCCATATATATACATCCAATACCTCATCAAATTTAGAATTCCAGCAAGTGTTAGACACGCCACTATATTACATATCACAAAGAGAAATAAAAGGGTATGGCACTCCTTCAATTTTAGGACGTGTCCTGATGTCAGATATATTGAAATATAGGGGAGGACATGCGTACCTTAGAATCAATGGGATATTATATATGTGTCTGTATATAGATCTGTATCCCCCACTGGTCAAAAGTGTCACACTAGAAGGCAAGGACCATATCTATACTGTTTACCCTGAAGGCCTAGCAACCAGCCCTTTGTCTAGCACGTGGTACATGCTGATTGAATAGGTAAATAAGTGGATGGCCAGATGGTCATGAAGGTATTTTGCCGTTAAATAACATGCTGTGTGAGAAGGTCTGATTCTCATTCACACATCCATACTTTTTGTACTCAGAAAAGTGACCTTAATTCATCACAGTAAAAGATATGAAATATGAAATAAAAGAATTTCCTGCAACCACTCTTCTCAGCAAGTAATATCCTCTTATAACATACACCCGATGATTATCAATGTTTCTTCATCTCCAGTTCAACTCACTTCATAAACTTACAGAATCTGATGATTGGAAGAGATCAGAGAGTGGTGTGGTTCAACTCCAGTTAATTTCTTTCACCACATGTTACCTCATCTGTACAAAGGCAAGATTAAACTAGACAATCTCTATTGTCCCTTTTAGCTTTTGGACTCTGGGTGGTGCAGAAGTTAACAGCTGAAGAGTAGGTTCATTATCTATTCCATGTTGTCTGCATTGTCTTAAAGAATAAAAAGAAGAAGAGGAAGAAGAGATTATTCAGCCAGCCAGTATTTAAACCCATGCTGGCCTGTGAATTCATTTTTCATGGATTAGATACATTTTCTTAATTACTTAGATCTGTTTTACCTGAGAAGTGAGTGTCCAATTCTACTGTAGCCCAAGAGGAATTCTCCATGAGAGCCAAAAAGAAATATAGATACCTATTTAGCTTCTAACATTATTGCTTTTGCAAAGTAAAAATGCTCTTGGTGAAAATCCAGCTCTCACCAACACTATTGTTAGTGTTCTTGAGCCTTCAGTACCGTGTAGGTATAAAAATACATATTAACGGGAGATTAAGTAAGTCATAGTAACAGCAGAAGGTGTGTGTTTTGGCATTCTCTGCAATGATGTATTAATTGCTTTGTGGCAGTATGCCTCTCTTTCCCTTTATTTTCAGTCCATAAACCATGACCTCAGCTGATCTAGGATAGTAACAGAGGCAAAGTCTTGCTAACATAATGAGGGCAACACCAGTGAATCTGCCTGGAAAAGATTCCAGGTTACCAGACAGGTTCAACTTAATGCTAATTTAGGCATACAATTGTTTTAAAAAGTTCTTCAGTATTCTTAGCTAAAAAGAAAGATGACAAGTATGGCAAGAGTTATTGCTCCATTGCTTTTTTGCTAGGTGTGAGACAACGTTTTGCCCTATTAAATCAAAGCAGATAATGTTACAAAGTCATTTCCAGATTTCTAGTTCAACCCAGAAGGTTGATGCTTACTTCGAAGTCTCCAGAATTGGATCAAATTTTCAATTCAAATGAATAGAGCAACTATGCATCCAATGCCTCATAAATCTCCAAATTTAGCTTGAAGCCTGTTCCCTTCTTCCAGATGGCTAGTGAGGGGAATGCACAGAATTAGCAAGCAAACCCAAAGAGACATGGTTTCTGTATATTCAATGGTGTCCCTCTCTCAACCAGTTTTTATTGAAGTTGGCATTACTAAACAGAAATTACCCAGGTAAACAATAACTTTTAAGTATGTGGAAGGTTTTAACCCATTAGGGATTTCCCTTCATAAGGTCATGAAACTAGATTTCTTTTTTCTTCAAAGCTAGAAGACTAGGTGGACAGAATCAACAAGGAAAAGTCATTTGCCCAGAAGATATCGGGTGTCACCTCACCTCCATTATAAGCCAATAATACTTTAGCTTCTCAGGGATGGCTTGTCACCTCCCATCAGGGACTTAGCTCAGACTTTGAGATTTTACAGGATGGTGAACTGCTTCTGACACCCTCCCTTCACACCCCAGAGAAAAGATGTGTTAGGTAAGGTTGAAGAAATTATGAAGGAAAAGAGCAAAGGAAAGAAGAGGATGGAATCAGACATCACGTTTTTTTCCCTTCCATCTCCAAATTTTTTAATATCAAAAATATTTCAAAAAGATATGGGGTATATGCATTAGATGGAAGTAGCAGACAGGGAAAATATGCAAGAACATAGACCACAAAATATTTAATGATAATGTACTACTTGCTTTTTCTACTCTTCCAATGACCTTTAGGTCTTACTTGGATAAGCTCTATTGTTTTTTTTCCTATATTTGCTTACTATTTTTATTTTTATTTTTCCCATTATCATATCTTTATAACCCAAGAAATCAGAGCCTCAAGTCAGATGGAAGAAATTTTCCTCTGAAGGAATTGAATTTCACTTTGTTTTTTCTCAAGTGATCAAAATGCATAAGAATTCCCTCCATAGTTCACTCAGATAATCCTTCCCTTCTTTTCTTTGCTTCATCCCTTATCTTCTTCCTTTCATAACCTTTTAAATATTTCTTCTTCATCTTTTCCACCTCTAAAATCTTCTTGAGCTCAAAACACTGTCTCATGAATATGGCAGATGATTAAAAAGGTATGTATTAGAACTGAGCAAAAGGTGAAAAGTGACAATATCTCATGTTTACAAGCATATGGGGCACATGGAATGCCATACACTTCTGGTTATCATGCAAATTGGTACAACTCCTTTGAAAAACTACTTAGCTGTATTGATTAAAGCTGAACATACACATACCCTATGACCAAGAATTTTACTCATAAACACAATAGAAATGTGTAAGATGTGCACCAAAAGACACATAGAAGAATGTTCACAGCAGCATTGTTCATAATAACCAAAACATGGCAATAGCCCAGTTGTCCCTCATCAATGGAATGGTTAAGTCATGCAATGGAAGGCTATGTAAATATTAAAAGAAATTATTGCTGCACATAACATAGGTGAACCTCACAAGCATAATGTTGAATTAAAGCAACCAGAAAACTAAAAAAAGAAAGAACAAAAGCAATAAGGAAAGGAAGAAAGAAGGAAAGAAAGGAAGAAAGGAAGGAAGGGAGAGAGGGAGGGAGGGAGGGAGGAAGAAAGGAAGGAAGGAAGGAAAGAAAGAAAGAAGGGAAGGAAGAAAGAAAGACAGAGAAAGAAAGAAAGAAAGAAAGAAAAAGAAAAAGAGGGAAGTTTTCAAAAACTGGCCAAAAGAGCCTACAATGACAAGAAATCAGAGCAATGGTTATTTTGAAGAATAATTTAATGACTTAATAATGGGACATGATGGAAGTTTCTGGCTTATTGGGAATGCAGTTTATCTTAAACTGGATGCAGTTTATCTGGGTGTGTTTACTTTCTAAAAATTCATGGACCTTAAGATCTGTACGTATTACTGTATGTAAATGATACCTTGATTTCTTTTAAATCCATATTATCTGGGATTCTGGTTTCTCTACTTCAGGAAAATGCTCTTTATATCCTTTTCTTACAGATCCTTTGGCTCTTTACCAAGCTTTGTTTCCCTCCTGAGTAATTCCTAAATTATCCCTTAATTGTACAGCTTAGAATATGACCTATCATCTGAATGATCTGACTAGCACTGACTCTAACACAAATCATTATATAATATCAACAGACTTCCCTAGTCAAGCTTGGAATGGTGGTTGGTGGTAAAAAGTAAAAATTATATATGAATGAGCTAATAATTTTTAAATGGAGATAAGATGGAGAAAGAAATCATCACAGCTGTATTACATTCAACAAGTATGGGAGGGACAACAGTAATAAGTGTAGATTGAGTCTGACTGTCTTCTGGCTCAAAGTAATTGGCTAAAACTTCCTGAATTATGTTTCCCTAAAGAAAGGTTGAAAGGATAATGGTTGACAGATAAAAGTGAAGATGCTAATAGGGTCGCGATTGCTAACATTAATTAGCTCCAGATCCCTGTGTTTAACCACTATTATCCTGTCTCCGTGTTATACAGCATTTTAGTGTGATTCTATCCATGCAGGGTTCCACATTTATATTTATATATTCCAGTGTCATTCTTGACCTTTTTCAACAAAACTGCAATGTTGACTTATGCTCAACCTAGTGTCTCTTCTAACCCCAGATCCTTCTCTGACAGAAAGTTACTTTTCCACAGCACATAATATAAAAAGTTAGTCACCAGAGTGGAACACAGTGTTGTGTATGAGTGAAATTCATTGGTAATTTATTTTTCTGACAGTTGAATGTACATTACTATTATTCACATTTGGATTTCTGGCTGAGATTGGATCGAGAAGATATAGACCACTTTGATTTATATGAAGAACCATGAGGACATAATGGGCCCTGCTGGGACCAACACATTCTCCAATAGTATCATGAGGTTTATACCGTGAAAGATCCACAAGATATTTTAATTTCTTCCCACTACTGTCACACATCCTAAAAAAGTCAGATATATACCAATTAATGCCGATATTAATAGAAGAAAAATATTAGAAAAAGAAAGTCTGCTCTAAATATATATTTGCACAATATATGCTTGTGTATCCAATGCCAAATGAAATTGATTTCTTAAAATTACCAAGAGCTGGTTATATCCATACCACTCCTCTAAGTCACTAACACAGATAATCAAAACATGGTCAAAATTGCTTTGATGATAAGAAATTTTTCTTTTCCCAACACTTTCTGGGTCCTCTATGTTTAGTTATTATTCTAAACAGTAAAATAAGAATTATCTTACTCATATGTTTCCAAATATGTGACCCATATATAATATTCATTCTGTAAATTAACCCCTTTGGGACTCCATTCTGCTATCTTAACTTTATTTTCCCATTTCCTAATTTTTCATGCCTATTTTAAATCTCTCATTGTATTGCTGGTACTTATGTAAACCATTTTACATACTTTTCTGGGAAAAGGCAGTTATGCCAGCTGGGGTCCTCTGAGGAGCAGACACCACAGTGTGATTAGACATGCAGAGATTTGATGGGGGGAATATCAGTGAAGGATAAAGAGGAAGGAGCAGAAATAGCCAGGGGGAGGCTCCCACTGCGAGATGCAGGTGTGATGCTTCTGAAAGAAAGAGAAGGAAGGAGGTCTGGATAGGAAGAGTCTCAGCCTGCAGGGCAGTTCCATGTAAATATCGGCCAGATGAATGGGGAGCTGATGAGCCAAAATTGATGTTAAAAAGGTCCCAGATTCCACGGTCATTTGGTCATTGGCTGGGGATAGCCATCAAAAGAGAGGCCACTGGGATGGATTCTAAGGAAGGGCAGCTGAGGGTCTCCATCAACTACACTTTGCTAGCAAGGCTCTCTTGAAAGAGATGTCAATGGCAAATTTCCACAGACATCACAATAGTATACCAATAAATAAATAAACAAGAAAGTATTCACAGGTAAATACCTCTCCGTCATTTCAAAACTGTCACAGTAATCCTGTCCCCCCAAAAATCTTTCTTAAAACGTAACATTCTGACGCTTTCAGGTTATGATAGATTAGAATCACACATCAAGATTTATAGTGGCTGAACCATGTTTAAGCGCACCTCCTTAGCAATAAACCAAAATCTATAGGTTGTGGAACTGTGCTCTCCTGACACCTGGGATATTGGATTTGCTGCAACACGTAATTGTTCTCAGCTCTTTCCACTGTGGTTACTTTTCATTGTGCCACCCGGCAAGATAAAAAGGAAGGGAATCTGAGGTTTTGCTTTCCCTTCTGTTTCCATGGACACGGATTTATAATTTTATATGAAAGTCAAAATCTGTCACTCTTATGAAGTCTGTTCTTGGAGCTACTTTGCTAACAGCTTCGACTAATGCAGTAAAATAATTAGGAATCAGCATAGAAAGCACACAAAGTGAAGGGAAATGAGCCCCTTCTTAAAGATGTACAAGGCAGGGGTGGGGAGATGGCTGTGGAGTGAGCCGCGGTTTAGGAAAGGGATGAAATGAATAGAAGGCAATAAAGCACTAAATGAATGTGGGTGTTTCGGAGCATTGGCTGGTATCTCAGCATGCAATGTGGATATAGTTTACTTTTAAACCAGAAACAATAGAATTAATGTTCCTTTTAAACATAACACGACCTAATCGTTAGAACTACATCCGCCTCCTGCTGTCTCTTATACAAATATGTGACTATATCAGCAGAACAGTTTTGAGAATCTTGCCATTGAGACATTTACCATTCAAAAAAAAATTCATAATTAACTTTAGCCTAATTGATTTTGGCCCTGTCCACTCTTTTGCAGGTCCCAGGTCTGTGGGGCTGTGTCCTATGGCTCTTATCACATAAGGTTTAAAGAGGCCTTACCACGTGTGAAGGACACTGGCAGACGGCAATTGATATAAAGAACCTGAGGGATCTTTGTTTTTAAGGAATAGTATATTCAAAAACATACATTTTAAAAAGGAAAATTAGGAAGGGATTTTCAAATTATAAAGAATTCTTCATTTCTCTGGGAGGATTCATTTCACTAATACCATGATATTAAAATGATTAAATTTGTGTACTACTCATGTTCCTGAGGTGTTTGGTGTGGAAGTGGGCCGTAGACTTCAGAGCTGCCCATCTGATTAGGTCAAACCCACCAGGATAATCTTAGTGAGTAACTCAGAGTCAATTAACGTGGAACTTTCATTCCATTTGCAAAATCCCTTCACTTTTGCTACATAATGTAACCTATTCACAGGAGTGAAGTCAATCATATTCACAGGCAAGGGATCATACAGGGTATGTGCTCCAAGGGAATTTTAGGGGCCATTTTAGAAGTCTGCCTGCCACAGGTAAAGACTAAATCTTAACTTGATAGATAGTGGTAGATTTTTAATATAACTGGATTTAATTATTAGTCCAAATTCTATGCCAGATGAATATCATTACACATTTTTAGCTAGATTTAGGAGCTCCATACATATAGACTTTGATTAAAGGTAGACATGGTAACTGGAAATTTTATTACCACCTTAGTAACAGTATTTTTTTCCTCTGAGTATCATCCCAATCCTGAGACAGTGTGCTCGTGTGTGTGTGCAATATTGGGGGGGTGAGAGTTAAGGGGTGCATTTTGTGTAAGTAGAAATGTTACTATTTAAAATTAATCAGAAATACGTCATCAACTGCTTGACAGAGGGCAAATGAGGTTCAGAAAATACTTTTAATGAAAGACTTCCAAATTTCTTCTTCAGAGTATGTATGATCTCATTCTTCCATATGAATATGAATATATATGTCTCCTAAATGCCATATATATGAATAGATAGATAGATAGAGAAATAGAGAAATGGATCATTCAATCTTCTAGGCAAATTTGAACACTGTTTGAGGAATGTCTTCATTTTAAGTTGGACACTTACTACCCTTTAGGCCAGAATTACCTCTCCATGAGGAATCTCACTGTAACAATTTTTTCTGACATAAAATTTGCTGACGTAGGCAATGAAATTTTCTATTAAAATTACCGACATATTTTACAACAACCTTTCAAATATCACATTTGAAAGCTTATCAAGAATTATTTTCAAGATTCATTGTGTGACAGACACTGTTCTAGGCTCTGGAAAATAGCCAGATGCCTATTTTCTAAAGAAGATAGAGTACAAGCAAGTAAGAAAACAAATGGACAGGATAGTTGCAGATAATGATATATGCTATGAAGAAAATGAAACAAGCTGATTGAATGGGATTGAAGTAGGGGCAGCAGAGATGAGGGGAGGTTAATTTAGACTATTTGTGAGATATGTTCTCATTGAGGAATTTACTTTGTAACCTGGACAACAAAAATGAGGCCAGCCAAGAGAAAAGCTGAAGACAAGAGCTTCTAGGTAAAGGGACCAACACGTGCAAACATTTATGGTAGAAACAATCTTGTTGTGTTCAAGGAATAAAAAGAAATCAGGCAGTGATGGAGTCCAGTGAAGGAGGAGAGAGGGAAAGTGGAGGTCAAATCATGGAGGTTAGGTAATTTATTATTTTTTTAATATAAATTTATGTATTTATTTATTTTATTTTTGGCTGCATTTGGGTCTTCGTTGCTGCACTCGGGCTTTCTATAGTTGTGGCGAGCGTGGTCTAGTTGCGGTGCACGGGCTTCCCATTGTGGTGGCTTCTCTTGTTGCAGAGCACAGGCTCTAGGCATGCGGGCTTCAGTAGCTGTGGCACTTGGGCTCAGTAGTTGTGGCACATTGGGCTTAGTTGCTCCGCGGCATGTGGGATCTTCCCGGACCAGGGGTCGAACCCGTGTCCCCAGCATTGGCAGGCAGATTCTTAACCACTGTGCCACCAGGGAAGTCCCGGTAATTTCTTATAAGTCATGTGATGATTCAGTTTTTGTTTCTAGGTGCAATTGATAGCCATCGTAGGATTGATTTGTTTAAAAAAAATTACTCTGGCTGCTGTATCATGAGTGGTATTTGATAGAGCCTCATCTATATCCATTGTTTATAACTGGAAACAAAAATGTATTACTAGTCCAAAGAAAGAAATCAGCCAATTATTTTCACTTTTAGTATTTATTTTTGTTTTTAATGTATCACTTAGTTAACAGGATACCTTTCTACTTGGCATAAATCTTGTCCGTAGTTATTTCTGATAAAAACCTTAAAGGGAACTTTCAAAGAAATGTTATAAACATTTATTTCTCCACTGGCTGTTATTTTAAAGAATCCAAAGGAAATGTGAAGCCCAAACTTGTCCCTTTATAAATTTGTTCTTTTTCTTCCATTAATTTGCTATGATTTGTTATTTTAGAGTTGCTAAGGAATACAAATATGATGATATTATAGTCTTCCCTTTCTAAGCAGAAAAACCAACATTAGTACACCTACTTTGGAATGAAAAAGGATAAAATAGTTTCACGATACAGGAAAATCAAATTTGGCAGGATGCTTTTCTTTTTAATAGCCTATTTTCAACACTTGTCTTATAACTAGTTTTTCCGGCTGTATTTTGATATGTGTGAGCGTGTCCAGTCCATCTCTGCAAAAAACCCCCAACATTTTGTTCACTTTAGGTAGCTAGAGTTTTAGATATCCAAGCAACTTACTTTGCAGTGCTAAAAACAAAACAAACAAACAAACAAAAACAGGAATATGCATAAATTGCAAAAGATTCACTCCTTCAAACAGTATAGAGAGTGGAGCACAAAAAATCTAAAATCAAAAGTCAGGAACACAGAGACATCCTGATTCCAGTAATAGCAGACTACGTAATGAGGGCAAGTTCTATGGTATAAATACTTCTACTTGAAAGCAGAGCAGAGTCAACAAAGCATTGAAAAAGGACAAAGATTCAGGAAAAGGCAGAAACCCAGAAAGAAAACTTCAGCATTTGGGGTCACTTTTCCCCTGGAGACTTGTGCCAATTCTAGATAAAGTGGCTGAGAAACTGAGCTGGAGTATTTTCGACAGTCTGCCAGAGCTGGAGGAACAAAGTTTGGGGCCAGGGTCCACCAAGAAGAAGAGCTCACGTGAACATTCTTTGCTCTCTGTTGAGACCCTGAAAGACACATCTTAAGGATGAACCCAGAATAGACAGGCTTTTAAAGGATTGCAGGACACCTTTACATCATCTCCTGAAACTTACCATATCGCAAACACAGTCAGAAGCATGGCAGAGCAAATGTTAATTCTCTCTAGAGAAAGGTAAGATTATCCTAGACCTCAGATTATTTCTAAAAACAGTTGTGCACAATGTCCTAAATAAAACAAAAAATAACCAGGCACAAGAGAAATAAAATCACATAAACTGGAAACAGCAGAAAAAATAGACAATAGAAATCAAGCAACAGTTACTTCAAGGTATTAGACTTATCAGATGCAGACTTTAAAATATAATATTTACTATTTTACAATGTTGATGGAGATAAAAGACAAGACTGAGAAATTTGGCAGAGAATTAGAAACTAGTAACAAAGAGCCACATAGAAGCTCTATAAACTTCATTGAAAAGCACAGTTGAATTTAAGGATGCAGTGGATGAGTTTAACAACAGATTAGATGACGCGAAGAGGAAATTTGTGAAACGAGGGTTAGATCAAAGGAAATATTCAGAGTAAAATGAGATATAAAAGGATGGAAAGACACTTAGCTGATGCAGTGAGAAACTCTAACATATAATACGATTCATGAAGAAGATAAAGACCAGTTGGGACAGAGGCAATATTGAAAGGATAATGACTGAAAACACCAAACCAAGGATTCAAGAATTCCTCTTTAATGGTGCGATAAAAGCTTTCCATCTGAGACAAGTCACAAGACAAGGATGCCTCCTATCACCACTTTTATTCAACATTGAATTAAATATACTTGCCAATAAAATAAGGCAATAAGAATTAATGGAAGCTTTAAGAATGAAAAGGAAAAAATATAGCTGTCATTATTCTCAGACAATATGATTATATGAATAGGAAATCCAAAAGAATCTATAGTTAAATTATTAAAATCAATACATAAGGTTGGAATAGTAGCTGAATATAAAGTTAAAACATAAAAGTTAATTGCATTTCTACACACTAACAACAAATAGTTAAAATTAAAAATTTTTTTAATTTAATTTTGTTAACCCCGAAAATAGTGATTCATTCAAAACAATTCCTTAATAAATATTCTTAACAAGCAAATAGAAAATACAAATAAATAAGAAAGTAAGTGCATCTGATAAAAGGGCAAAATATGTCTTAATCTCTAAAGTTCACCATCTTCTCCACGATTTATGTACTCCAAGCTGAGCCACAACAACTACAGGTATTGGCTGAGGATCTTGTGCTGATTCGGATTGTATCAGGCACTTGGAGGATGGAGAAATGGTCAAAGTTGATCCTTCTTTGCCTTCTTTTCAGTCTGTGTCTGATAAGTCTAATACCTTGAAGTAACTGTTGCTTGATTTCTATTGTCTATTTTTTCTGCTGTTTCCAGTTTATGTGATTTTATTTCTCTTGTGCCTGGTTATTTTTTGTTTTATTTAGGACATTGTGCACAACTGTTTTTAGAAATAATCTGAGGTCTAGGATAATCTTACCTTTCTCTAGAGAGAATTAACATTTGCTCTGCCATGCTTCTGACTGTGTTTGCGATATGGTAAGTTTCAGGAGATGATGTAAAGGTGTCCTGCAATCCTTTAAAAGCCTGTCTATTCTGGGTTCATCCTTAAGATGTGTCTTTCAGGGTCTCAACAGAGAAGTAACTGTTGCTTGATTTCTATTGTCTATTTTTTCTGCTGTTTCCAATTTATGTGATTTTATTTGTCTAGTGCCTGGTTACAGCTTATAGTCTATTTGTAGAGATAAGGCTACTGCAGATGCAAACTGTTGCAAAAGAGTGTAACTCTTATTTATTCATTTGGGCATTTCCCCACTCAACAAAAGAATATTGACTTCCTGCCAGGAGTCAAGCATTTTTTCTGAGACATTAAGAAATATGAAGAGGAATAAGACAAAATCTTTAACATTAGACCAGAAGAGTCCAAAGGAGAGAGACAGGAAACAAGGTCTGAGGACACAGGGAATGTTTTGTGGAGGACCCAGGAACTAAGCTAAGCTTGCAATGGTGGAGAGAATTTGGATAGAGTCAAGATTTTAAAAAATGGCAATGGACATGGGGTGGTCATGCATTCAGTCTCACTAAACCAAAAGTTCAAACGGAAATTGGGAGAAATGTGGATGGATTCTTTAATTTAAAAGCCTAGCAGAAGAATCTAGAATTCAGGCAGGTCAGCAATGGGGATGAACTGTGGGCTTTTTACACATGGGAAATGTCAAGGCACACCCATAATTACCTTTACTCTCCATTTCCTAGAGATGACAAGTATTCATTGTGGATCTATTTTAGGTAGATGAGCATGGTGGTTAGAAGCATTGATTTCAGAGCCAGACTGGCCAGGTTTGAACCTGCCCCTGCCACTCACTAACCATAGGTGACCTAGACACTTTCCTCGTATGGAAAGTGGGATACTAATAGTATTGCCTCACAGATCTTTTATAAAAGTTAAATGAATTAATCCACATTATGATTAGCCCAATGCCTGGCACAAAATAAACACTATATAATGTAGCTATAATAATTATTATTATCTGCTTTATGTCCAGTGTCACCCTAAACACTGTGATAGATGTATTTTTTTAAGTCTCTCCCCTCAGAGACCTTATAATTTACTTGGGGTTCTGGTGGGGGAAGTTGCCACTGAAGTGTATAGGGAAGGATACTTAATACCATGAGGAAATGTTCAAATACATTGTGAAAAGAAAAAGAAAACAGTAAATAAAGGAAACTACAATACAGAACCGAAAGGATAATCCCAAATATCTTTTTTTTTTTTTTTTTTGCGGTATGCGGGCCTCTCACCGTTGTGACCTCGTTGTGACCTCTCCCGCTGCAGAGCACAGGCTCCGGACGCGCAGGCTCAGCGGCCATGGCTCACGGGCCCAGCCGCTCCGCGGCATGTGGGATCCTCCCGGACCGGGGCACGAACCCGCGCCCCCTGCATCGGCAGGCGGACTCTCAACCACTGCGCCACCAGGGAAGCCCCCAAATATCTTTTTTCATAGTACGACAGGATTCTTAAAATTCTAGAAAATGCTAGCTACTATCTCTGGGTACTGGGATGATGAGTGATTTTAAGAAACATTGTTGGATTATCACCTTGAAGAAGAGGCAATGGGTGTAATGCAGTTCACAGGCTTTAGTACCATAAAGAAGCGGGTAGATGTCTCAGCTAAACCTCTTGCCTGTGCAGGCTTGAAAAACTTTTTGTTCTTTTTGTCTCTTTGTTTTTAACATTCTCAGCCTCTGTTTCTTCATCTACAAAACGGGAGAGTGCCTGGCACCTTGTAGATGATTTACACACTGTGGTTATTTTTGTGGGGTAAACGAACTTCCTCACAGCATTCGTTCACAGCCTTCACTGCCAGCCACATTAAGCCATCATAAGCCCAAGTTCATACCATTGACCACTCAGTGTAACCAGTGCTACAATGTGATCACATTGGTCTCAGACATTTTTTAAATATCCAGTGACATCCAAGGCAACAGAAGTATGTATTTATTTCTGCATTCATCTGGGAAGAATTCACGTTGAATACCTGAACTTGCAGTACTAGGTGCCAGGTGATAGACTTTGTAGATATCTTGCTTGTCACAAAGTATGAAGTTAAAATTCATTTTCAGGACTTCCCTAGTAGCGCAGTGGTTAAGAATCCACCTGCCAATGCAGGGGACACGGGTTCGAGCCCTGGTCCGGGAAGATCCCACATGCCACGGAGCAACTAAGCCCGTGCGCCACAACTACTGAGCCTGAGCTCTAGAGCCCACGCGCCACAACTACTGAGGCCCGCGCACCTAGAGCCTGTGCTCTGCAACAGGAGAGGCCACCGCAACGAGAAGCCCGCTCACCGCAACGAAGAGTGGCCCCCGCTCGCCGCAACTAGAGAGAGCCCACGCACAGCAATGAAGACCCAACACAGCCAAAAAGTAAATAAATAAAATTTTTTAAAATAAAATAAAATAAATTTTAAAAAGTTCATTTTCACTACCTTATTTATTCATTCATTCAATGACTATTAATGAATTGTATTTACTATGCTAAACAATGAGTATGAAGTTAGTTTATCCCCAATCCATTTCTTCTAGCCTCTTACAGAAACTACATTTGGTTCTGCTTGTGGTTTCAAAAAGAGGCCTAAAATTATACTTACCTTTGACTATAAATAGCATTGGACTAAGCACAAGACAAATAAATTCCGACCGATCAAATCCCAGCAGCTCCTATATGACATTTCAATCCTTTCATGCTGTTTTTGAGCTATTTGGGTTGAGATATTTCAGGTTTACTTATTTTAAAAGCAAAGATCAGATGCTGTCTCATATTTTGTCACAGTTTCAGGCAACCCTGGAAGTTTAAAAGTTTTAATTTAATCTGAAAGGCTCTTAATAAATAGTCAATGCCAGATAACCAGAACTTGAAGTAAAAAAGAAAGACATACAGTCTTTTTTCCTTCACAGTAGTTTTTCAGACAATATCTATTTCTGAAACCCATACAGAAATAGAAAGATTCAAGAAATGTTCCTCTTATGAAATGTGTGCCACCAATCCATAAAGGTATTGTTCACAGAGTTGTTATAGCAAAAAGTTTAAAACAATCTAAATATACAAAATGGAAAACCAATTAAATAAACTGTTATATTTTCAAAAACTGGAATATGCAGCCATTGAAATATTGTAGACAAATATCCAATGACATGGAAAATTCTACAAAATAAATTGTTAAATAAAAATCAGATTACAAAATAATATTTATAGGATGTTTCAACCCCACCATTTTGACACAGCTGTTTGTGTCTCTGAAGAAATTTTGACCCTGAGGATGTGTATAGTACAAATATTTTGATCAGATTAGGCCAATATTGCTAAAATTTTCATCAAGAAATTAGGTCCCAGAGCAAATACCACTAAGCCAAATTATTCCTTGATCAAAATAGTACTGTAACTATTTTTCAATATTTTTTCAATTTTCTTCTTTATTTAACTGAGATTATTTCTCTGACATTAGTTGTTTTCCATCTAAATTATAAATTATAATACTTATAAAATCATAATTTCATTCATCAATGAGGTTTTTGTCATATCAATTTTTATTGATTTCTTTCAATCTTTGTGGGTTTTCTCTTGTAGCCATTATATCTACCAAGTTCAATATTCCTGGGTGAGAATTTGCAGATCTAAATATTGTTAAGAAGATCTTATTCTTCCATTAATTTTCAGTCAATAACAAATTTTACCATGTGCAATTTAAGATGTTGTCAGTTTTATTCTATGGAGATTATTTGTACCAGTAATATTTAATGCAAATATCATTATTCCTCTATTAACCCATATGAAAATTATAAGCAACTTAATAGAGAAAAGGAAAGGGAAGGAGGTCAAGGAAGAGAAAGAAGATGGGTGAATGGAAGAGAGAGAATAGAATGGGAAAGGCAAGAGAGAATAAAGGGAGACAAAAAGAAACATGCAAAGAAAGAGACAGGTCAACGCGTAAGAATAATCAAAGCTGTGGGATCAAAATGGTGGGATAGGATATTACTAAAATATTATAATAATGCTATCTCTTCAAGCTTAATCATGCCAATGCTTTCCCTTGACAAGATAAATTCCTGAAAATCTCCTCCAGAACATTTCCGTATTTCTTACTTTAGATCTCCCTACATATTGATCTGCATCAGAGAAAGGATGAATTCACCACATCACTGAAGGATCTTTTTACATGACCATATAGCAACCAGTTAAAGTATGTAACATTTTATTAATATTTTATCTGTTCTACGTGCTAAACAGCCTAATGTTGTTCATCAACATGACTGGGTATTTGGACATCAGCCTGTTTGGGGTACACAGAGGTTCTGCTGGATATCCAAAATCCCATCTCTCAATATCAAATATAGTGATCTCCATGGTATCAAAGATAAGGCTAAGATCAAGGTAATGAATAAATCAAATGCTGGGTCTTGGTCTGCAAGTAAGGGTCAAGGACATGGAAGTGAATGAAGGAGGAAG
The DNA here is from genome assembly GCF_002837175.3 of Physeter macrocephalus. NCBI lineage: Eukaryota > Metazoa > Chordata > Mammalia > Artiodactyla > Physeteridae > Physeter > Physeter macrocephalus. Next base: position 23,503,767 of record NC_041219.1, read on the forward strand.
GAGGAAAAGCACAACAAGGTAGAGAGAACAAGGGTGGCATTACCCAACTGATGTATTTACTTCCCAGGGCCACTCTTAGAGCCAAGAGAGGTCTTCATTTCTGCCCTTTTTCATCCCCAGCTCCCATGCAATTAGCTTTACTGCCCCCAAATTATAATTTAGACCAATAGTGTTCAAACCTCTCACACATTTTTTGAAGGTACACACTCCAAAAATCTTATGCAAAAGCCTAACTTTTTAAATCAGGAAAATTTTCTACTCTGGAGCTAGAACGGGCAAGGAAAAGAACAGGGTTGGAGGAGTGGTAAATCTCACACACTTAGGTTCTTTGCTCCTCCCCACTCCCACTCCAAACACTCCACAGTGACCTTAGAAGGAGCCCCATAGAACCCAGTTTGAATCCCACTGGCTTAGACTATAAGCTGTATTCTAGAATCTCTGAAGGTAAATTTTACAGGTAGGCTTGCAAGTGTAAAGATGCCACATCTTTGGCAGAGCTTTGTAAGTTGAACCAACTTATTACTCTTCAAGGTTTATTGTATTGTCTTTGTTTTCTAGTTAAAAATTTAATTTTAAACATCTCTTAGAAGTTCACCATTGATTTGAACTTACATTATTAAAAATAATAATGATGATAGCTAACAATGATGTAGCACCTTCTTCTTTCCTGACAATGTTTTAAGTGCTTATGTGTATTAATATACTGAATTCTCTCAACTCTGAGAGGTCACTACTATTATCTCCTACCTAGAGATGAAGAAACCAAGACACAGAGAAGTCACTAACTTGTCTGAGGTCATATACCTTGTTAGTGAAGTGGGAATGTATTAAAATCAAAATCTGATGCATGTTTCATTTGAAAGAGTAAGAAATTATACATGAATCCAATTATGGAAAAGTTTCTTCAGTGATTACCAAATCATATGGCATCTTCTTAATAGTCCATCTCAGGCAATTTCCGTAGAGTCATGGAAATTAATTCTCCAGGCTTTAGTCATAGAAGGTCATGAAAATTTGGTCTGAGTGATTCAAGATCTTTGTAGGAGTCTTTGACTCTTGGTAAATTCATTTCTGATATGAGTAATCTATGACAATAACACTTGCCTAACAAAGTCTTCTTATACAATCCACTGATAAGATAAAGTCTATCCCAAAATATAATTTCCAAATTTTTTGCTAAGAGTCGAAGGGGGAACTAAAGTAAAATATATTGTCATCATCAGGGGCATAACATAAAGCAGTAAAAATAAAATGAGAAGATATTATGACTAGATTAAAAAATACTAAGAAGTGCTGTGAAAGATTGGTAGTGTGGGCAGAAATTATCAATGGAAGATGAGATTTCATGTGGATTTTGAAGAACCTCTAGAATTTCACTAATTTCTTTAATAATAAATAAATATGTATTGAGTGCTTAACAACAATAAAAGCTTTAACCTTGATTTTGAAGAACTACTATAAGGTCATTAATTCATTAAAAAGTCAACAACTATTTATTGACTACCTAACAGTATTAATAACCAACACTGTCCTCAGTAACACAGAAATAAACAGAACTGAAAGTTTTCTGCTCTCTTGGAGTATATTCTCATGGAAGGCGGCAGATGACAAACAAATGAATGAATAAGAAAAAGTACTGGATAGGGGCTTCCCTGGTGGCGCAGTGGTTGGGAGCCCGCCTGCCGATGCAGGGGATACGGGTTCGTGCCCGGGTCCGGGAGGATCCCACGTGCCGTGGAGCGGTTGGGCCCGTGAGCCATGGCCGCTGGGCCTGCGCGTCCGGAGCCTGTGCTCCGCAGCGGGAAAGGCCACAACAGTGAGAGGCCCTCGTAACGCAAAAAAAAAAAAAAAAAAGTACTGGATAGTGATAAGGAGTATGCAAAGATAGTGTGATATGATAGCCAGAGTCTGGGTGGCTACTTTAGATTAAGTACTCGGAAAAAAGGCATCTCTAAGGAAGTGATATTTAAGCTGAAACCAGAATGACAAAAAAGGACCAGTGTTCTGAAGACAAGAGAGAAAAGGCAGCAGGAATGGATAGTGAGAAGGCACTAAGGTGTGGTCAAATTGGGCTGATTCATAGAAAAGAAAGAGGGCCAGTGTGGCTGGAGCATCAGGGTCAATGGAGGAGAGTGATGGGAATTGAGGCTACAGTTGTGGGCCTCCCAGGGCAATGATGAATTAAATATAATGAGAAAAAATTGATAAACAAACATCACATACTTCCATGGGATAAATGTTACGGTAGTGATAAATATTGGCAGCCTCCTATTAGAGCATAGAGGCACCTGACCAAGACTAGGAAATGTGATATTGACTTTAAGCCCTAAAGGATGAGAGGAGTTGGCCAGACAAGGCAAGACTAAACGGCATTCTAAGGAAAGTTCTAGAATAGCAAAGAGTTAATTGCAGCCAGGGCCTAGAGTCTGAGGCAGGAGTGTGGTGAGAGATGAACCTGGACACACAGGAAAGACAAACTGATAGTCATAAGACACCAAACATCATGAAGTTATTTTTTAACTGAGTAGATCAAACAATAAGCATAATGAGTATGGATATAACATATAACAAGTATGTAAATGCATTAGAAAGTGGCCTTCAACACGAGTAGCCTAGAGTTCTAAGCAATGAGGACTTCTACCTTATTTCTAGCTCCCCAGAAAAAATAAAAAAAGATACTAGCTCTTTGCCAAGCTCAGTCCTTGTCTGGAAAGTTCTTACTTTCTGTTGACTATTGTCAAATGAAAGTCAGTGAACGCCCACTGTGGTAGTTTGTTCACCAGATATTCTGGGGCCCCAATCTACAGTGTCCCTCCCTGAAGAAGGATTATATATCACTGCTCTGATGGACTCAGAAGTGATCATGTGACTTGCTTTAGCCAATGAAATGTAAACAGAAATGATGTGGGTCACACAGAGGCTTTCAGAGCTGGCAAGTGGTTTGCTGTGTTTCTTTTTCCTCTGCTACGACAACTAAGTGTTCCAGGTAGAGGCTGCTCCATCAGATGACAGGAAGTGGAGCAACAGCCAATATGGAAAGGACATGGTATAGAAGATACAATAAATCAGCCTATAAATCACTGAGGTTGGGGGGTAGGGGACTTATTTGTTAATGCAACATAAACTAGCCCATCCTGACTAGTAAATTCACAAACACAGACTTCCAGGGCAGAAGGGATGAGGCAGGAGATGCTGAGTAACACCAAATACCTGCAACCCTTTGGTCAGGTTACCCCACTCAGGGATTTCCCCCACAGATTTCACACCAGAACCACGAAAATGAAGTATATTTAATTTTACATTTTCACTCTCTCCCTGCTCGTGACCAAACAATTCAGTACTAATGACTAACTACTCTAACCAAAAAAAAAGTGTGACAGGGTATGTAAGCAGCCTGTCTGTGCTCCGTTTTCACAGCCCACAGCTATAAATAATACCATTAGGAAAGCACACATTGCCTTAGATGGAAGACACAAAGAAAAGCACTTTCTCTGATAGTTTAGCAACACATTCAGATTTCATGTCTCAAGGTAAAAATAGGCCTAACAAATGAATTAAATTTGGAAGCTGAGCTGAAGTGAAGAGCACTGGCATTATGAAACACGCCATAGGAGGAAAGAAAGACTTATAAGGTGCTGTTTTCTCTCTGCTGGTGAGCAGGATAGAAGGGTGAAAAAAGGATTTTCCTGAGAAATAAAAATAATCATCAAGGGTTTGAAGTTAAAAATATCACCCTTATTACATTGGTAACTGAAAGGAACTCTGCAAACCGTGCAGGCTTCAGCAAAGAATAAAATAAATCTAGACAGATAGGATTTTCTTCTGAGTACTTTCAGTATTAAGCAAAAAAGGGGGGAAAAGATCCAAAGAAAATGGATGTCAAAGAATGTTTAAAAAATACTTAAACTTCCAGTGCAATAACTCATATGTTTTGATTGTTTAGTTTAGTTTAGTTTTTGTTTTTGGTTTGTTTCAATAAAACCCACCCATTTCTATTATGCAGTTTTTCAGTTCTATATTTAATGTTTCTGGTACTTGAGCAAAAGAAGTGTTAGGAGATACTATATGTTCCAAAAGACAAGAAAAAGTCATCAGTCATTAACCTTTCTTAACGCTGCAGTCTAAGGCAAGTACATCGCTTATCCTATACCACATGCAAACAAAAAATACTAAACTGTCTTCTATGTCCAAATATGCTCTATTTATCTGCAAGCATAAATATATCTAACATTCGATATATTCATGAGGCTAAGAATCGTTTCTTGCTCTCCTTTGTATCTCTCTCAGGGCCTACTAAGTGCAGTGGCTAATACCCAATAAGTGCTTAATACATATTTTTTAATTGAATACAGTGACTTTTCTCCATCAGCCCCTCTTTGCTTTAAGTGGCCTACCACATACGAACTATACACTATGTTGATGGAAAATTAGTGTAACTTTTGTGCCAGCAAAACATCAGCAGACAATAACACCACCATCTGACTCTATGTCTAAATCTGTGCTCCCCAAGCTGCACAACTGGCATCATAAAAGTGCGTTAGGATAACTCAATTTAATCATTTCACTGAACAGCTGGAGAACTGCCTGAATATGCCAGCAGTCCTGTGGCCATTGTGATTTGGCCAGATCTCAGTTCCCAAAACACTAAACACAGGTGAGGCCTTTCCAAGAGATCCAAATGGCTTGGGGACACAGCTGAGATGACTCACAGCCACGATCACGAGAAAGCAGTGGGCTCATGTGTTCGTTGTAGAAACAGGCTTGGAACAGCTTATTCCTGGATAACTGGACAATTCTTGTGGTCAGCCCCTTCAAGCGTAGGAGATCTAAGTAATCAGTCATCCCAAGCAGTCAACAATGATTGTGCAAATCCTCAACCTCCATAACAAGGGCTTCTTGATTAATCTGTGAACAGTTCTGTTCTGCTGCTTTAAGGCCAGCTAGTGTGTTGGAACAAAGCACAGTGGAACTGTTGGAACTGAAGTGTCAATGGTAAAGAACTTACTGATAATGCCTTCTTCTAGCTGGCTGTGAAGTGTCTCAGGACCTCAATTAAGACAAAATAAAGCAGACTAGGATTTATAATCTTTGTTTTTTAGAGTAAACATACCATGAACAGTATAGTTTTATCTGAGGTTTAGTGACTTCAGGGTAATTTATGCAAACACTTAAAGCACAATTGGAAGTTTTGAACTCACATTTCATACTGAACCAATTCAACAAACATTAATGAATGCTTACTATGTGTCAAGTAGTGGGGTTGGGTACCAAAATATAATGATGAACAAATGAATAGGGTGCTATTAAGAGTTTATAGCATTTGTTGAATGTTGCATGAATTACCTTCCATTGATTCCACAGTCAGGATACCACTTCTCCAATTCCAAAAAACAGGCTCTCCATGAACCAATGAAATTTTCAGGCCAAAAACATTTTGAAATAAAAACACAACTCAGAATTAACCTCAATGAATATGATTGCTTAGTCATCTATAGTAATGTCATTGACAATCAGCCATTGTTAATGAGCCTATGCAGAGACCTTGAACCTAGAAGGAAAAGAAAGTCAACTGACTGTAGAATCTGGATATAGATTTATTCATTCATCCATTTATTTATAAATTTGTTTATTCAACATATATTTTATTGAGTCCCTAATATGAGTACATCCTGTTTTAGGCATTGAAATACCATAGTGAACAAAACAGATAAAGCCTTCCTCTCTTCAAGCTTATATTGTAGTGAGAGAGACAGAAAATAAGCAGGCAAGCAAATTAAAATATATAATTTCACTAAGACTAACTGCTCTAAACATAAAGAAGGATAAGGTAATAGAAATTGATTGATGGGTTTGGAGGTGAAATAGATGGTGAACATCTCAGCAGGCTGTATTTTGGCAGAAAGACAATACATACATTATAAGAATACATTTAGCTTCCGGTTTTTTTTTTTAACATCTTTATTGGAGTATAATTGCTTTACAATGGTGTGTTAGTTTCTGCTTTATAACAAAGTGAATCAGCTATACATATACATATATCCCCATATATCCTCCCTCTTGTGCCTCCCTCTCACCTTCCCTATCCCACCCCTCTAGGTGGTCAAAAAGCACTGAGCTGACCTCCCTGTGCTATGCGGCTGCTTCCCACTAGCTATCTATTTTACATCTGGTAGTGTATATATGTCAATGCCACTCTCTCACTTCGTCCCAGCTTACCCTTCCCCCTCCCCGTGTCCTCAAGTCCATTCTCTACGTCTGCATCTTTATTCCTGTCCTGCCCCTAGATTCTTCAGACTCTTTTTTTTTTTTTTTAGATTCCATATATATATGTGTTAGCATACGGTATTTATTTTTCTTGTTCTGACTTACTTCACTCTGTTTGACAGTAAAAATATGGAACGCTTCACAAATTTGCGAGTCATCCTTGCGCAGGGGCCAGGCTAATCTTCTCTGTATGGTTCCAATTTTAGTATATGTGCTGCCAAAGCAAGCACTTAGCTTCCATTTTAATTAGCAAAATATCAAGAATATTACTGAAGCAAGGGGCTGCAGAAAAATAACAGAACCAATAGGTCTTAGCTCAGTCTCCAAGACTCCCCAAAATCCTCAAAATGGTGTCACAGCTGCCTGTGATACAGTTCGTGCAAGGTAAACACTGGTATTTTTTTTGCAGAGCAAATTCAAGGTGTAGTAAAGTTATAAGCAGCTTCTGAGATGCAAAATAGGGTAACGTGCCAAGACAACAGCCTTGCCAGACATATCATTGCAGAGAGAGAAGATTTTCCAGATCACTTTAATACTTCCTTTAGGGGGCTTCCCTGGTGGCGCAGTGGTTGAGAGTCCGCCTGCCGATGCAGGGGACACGGGTTCGTGCCCTGGTCCGGGAAGATCCCACATGCCGCGGAGCGGCTGGGCCCGTGAGCCATGGCCGCTGAGCCTGCGCGTCCGGACCCTGTGCTCCGCAA
>NC_041219.1:23510741-23574356 GCF_002837175.3 Physeter macrocephalus
TGTGCTCCGCAATGGGAGAGGCCACAACAGTGAGAGGCCAGCGTACCGCAAAAAAAAAAAAAAAAAAAAAAAAATACTTCCTTTAGGATAACAAGAACTTAGATTATAGAGTTCCACCATGGTGTGGAAAGGATGCCTATCCTCTCACAGCTAAGCCATCACTATGGCAGACAGAGGATGTGTCTTAAAGGAAGTGGAAGAAAGTCTGTCCTTTTATGGACATAAGATGGTGGAAAAGAGAAGAAAAAAGACAAGTAAACACATGCCTTCAAATTTTTTCCATCTTGGCTTCCACCATGAAAGGAGGTAATAGGTCACACATGCAGTACCAATGAGATCCACTACCCCCAATTTAGAATCTGAACTGGGACCACTTAGTAGAGTATCCAATCTAAGGCACAGCCACTCGAAGAAACCTTAGCAGTGTGGTTAGGTAAAGAAGCCTCGATATTTCGCGTTCCCAAGCCACCTGCATTTCCCCATTGCTTGGATTCAAAGTGAAATCCAACAGGCCAGCCATGGAGCCCACCACAGAAAAGCATAAGGACTCCACAGCTGAAGAGGACCCCAAGAACAGAAGGCCAGATGGAGGAACTGCTAGAGACTTGGTGGCTGACACAAAGCAGCCAAAGTCCACACTGGTAACATTTCCTGAGCCAAGAGAACAGCCCACAGCTTCATATTCTGCAGATCTCAGCTCTGAAAGCTGGGAGAGAATTCAGTAATCAATGGCCATGACCTTGGAGCTCAGAAGACATCACACCTTAAAGAATCCCAAATCTTCTCCTTTGCCTCGGGGCTACACAAGTTTGAGCAATACTCACCTTTCCACTGGCACCAACTCAATGTTAGAAACGGGGCAGGAGAAAATAGAAACTCTCCAAGACTCAATATTTTTCTTCATATGAGAGACTGAGTATAACCTAAAGGGGTTATTTAAATTGTCAGATTGAACTAATTTTAAAACATACTGGAAATTTAATTAAGTTTTCCCACAAACCAGCATGTGGGAGCTCAGGAAGGGGACAGGCAATAGACAAAATAAAGGAGCTATGTTTCTCTGCACATCTGAATTGTCGTGTGGGTTAAGTCCTGAACTCTGCCACACAAGTCACACATTTCATCTGACCTCTCTCTCTTATTACCTGTGGGACCCGTGCCCTAGGGTTGGAGAAAGAGCTGGTGCAGGCGACTTGGGTCCAAAATATGCAGAACTGACATAACTCTTTCTCAGAGTAGTCATTCATTGTATTCAGAATTAAATTAAGAAGTTCCTTCTGAATGGATAAGGCAGGAACTACTTTCTGAGACCTAGTCATTTAATGGGTGTTGAAATTTTTTTCCAGGGATCAGAAAGTCAGAACGTGGCCAATGCAAGACACAACATCAAAGAGACAGTGTCTTCTAGAATATAATAGATTCAGACATTTTATGAGGAAAATATAACAGATTTCAGACATGTTTATGAGGAAAAAAAGATGGGAATCATCAAAACTCCCATAACAAGTACCTCTTTTTATAAACTTGCACTTCAAATTAATTTAGTTTCTTAGTTTCAAAAAATCACAAATGAGTTCAAGTTGGAGACAAAAAATAGGCTCTTAAATATCAAACCTTGTTTTCCTTCTTGAGAAACTCAAATATAGTAATGAATAGGGATCAGTGATGTAGGTGTAATTTTAGGAAATCTCCTGACTTTATAAAAGTCCAAATATTAAGATAAAATAAGATGAAAGTACCTATTTTTAAGCAAATATGAAAATAATATAAAACAAAGATTTCCTAAAGATTCTTCCTTTGAAGAGGAGGAAGAAAAAATAAAAAAAACAGATTCATTGAAAACATTTAAAAATATTTATTTCCATTTATACTGTTTCTAAATTTGTTTAAAATATATTTGTGCTAAAATAACTGAAAATTAGCTTGCTGACAAAAAATTCAGCTTAGAAAGAAAAGGAAACAGAGGCTTAACCATTGTTCCTTTACAATATCTGCCTAGTTTAAAAAATAAAAATTTTAAAAAAGTCTGTCTTCATTGTTCTTCTAACATCTTTTCATAACCAGCTTTAATGTGATATTCTATTACATCTTCTTAAATGAAATAATATATCTATCTTTTATTTCACAAATCAATCAGGTATAACATGTAGTTTATACTTTAAACTTTTCCTTTGTAAAGATACCCAGAGATTTCCTAAGAATCCCATGGAGAGTGAGAAAGCATGATTTGCTGTTAAGAAAGCCACTTGAAAGAGCTTCCAGGTGAAGTTTTTTTTTTTTTTTTTTTTTTTTTGCGGTACGCGGGCCTCTCACTGTTGTGGCCTCTCCCGTTGCGGAGCACAGGCTCCGGACGCGCAGGCTCAGCGGCCACGGCTCACGGGCCCAGCCGCTCCGCGGCACGTGGGATCTTCCCGGACCGGGGCACGAACCCGTGTCCCCTGCATCGGCAGGCGGACTCTCAACCACTGCGCCACCAGGGAAGCCCCCAGGTGAAGTTTTTAAAACACCCTCTCACCCAGCAAAACTTTCCATATTGTTAAATCTTATAACCTCTGGTAACCTGTAATATGTGGAGGTGAGGAGGTGAGGACTGATCCCTCACACTTTCCCAAAAGAGCCCCCTGCTCCTACTTGCCTGTAATCACATTTTAATATTGAACTTAATCTTCTTGCTCACAAATTACAAGCCTATAACAGTTACCTCAAGAGTAGCACCAGGAAACAAGAGTGCATTATTACTGCACAGTCATCCCTTAATATTTCCAATTTACTCCTTTCATTCCAGGCCTTTGCAAAAGGCCTCATTTATTCTTAAATTCCAGGAACACGGGAGCTAAGAAAAGCTTTGTTGTGTGGCAGAGAGCTCCAGATCTTGCATTCATGAGGAAGGGGAAATCAAATGGGGCCATCCGTTAACAGCTCAGTCCAGAATCCTTATGGAAACCCTGCCTCTTCAAATGACTGATGGGCCTGGGCCTCTCAGACTGCAGGCTGTTTGCATTCAGTCAACACTTCAATTTTATGGGCCTGTGGAGCCAAAGATTACAAGACTTTTGAACTCCAGGCTGCCTCTGTCTGGCTACACCCTCTGTTTCTGGAGCCCAAATCTTTTTTAACAGCTCTACAAAAACAAGCAATTAGGGTAACTTCTGTTAATCTTCTCCTTTGGACCTAGAGGTAATTACGGATTTTGAATCAACCAGTGAGGAAGCAGAATGACCACTACCAAAGCTTGGAGCTATTTAGGAAAGATCAAACTGTACATCAAAGGCAGTGATAAGGACTGACTCCAGTCCCTTAAAAATGTCCTACTGTTGTTTCATAGGAAGTTCCATACAGTGCTAGGCTAGATTTTTAAGGAAAAGAAGAAATGTATAATTAACATGAATGAATACTAGAAAAATGTTGGCTATATTCCCGGCACCATACAATATATCTTTGTATCTTATTTACTTTATACATGACAGTTTGTACCTCTAAATCCTCTTCCCCTATCTTCCCTCTCCCCCCTTCCCTCTCCCCACAAGTAACCACTACTTTGTTGTCTATATCTGTGTCTGTTTCTTTTCTTTTTTTCCTTTTTTGTTATATTCACTAATTTGTTTTATATTTTAGATTCCACATATGAGTGATATCATACAGTATTTGTCTTTCTCTGTCTTATTTCACTAAACATAATACCCTCCAAGTTTATCCATGTTGTTGCAAATGGCAAAATTTCATTCTTTTTTATAGCTGAGTAGTAAATTAACTATACCTCAATAAAGAAAACAAAAACAAACAAACAAACAAAACTAAACCAACTAAATAAGTGAATATAAAGACTTCCTTAAAAAATGAAAAGAAAAAGTCAGGGAGATATTTTTAAAGGCTCAAAATATGTTAGAGCATCCATTGCTCTATCTTTCTGTTATCAGATGGGTAACTGCACATCTGGTTTCTCCATACCCAATAGCATGCACCTCTTCTTTTCTCCTAGTTCACACTGTTAATGTACTTCGGTCTATTAACAGATTTGAAATTTAGTCTAGGCAATTTATGTTAAATTAACATAACATAAATTGTTATGGTCTTTTTAGCTACTCAAAATAAAATGCTAAACACTGGGTACATGAAAATTCATAGCATCTCTTCCAAAATCGGATTTTTAAACTGCTTTTGATCTCTAATCTAAATTATTATATATAATAAAATACGGAAAGCCAGGGGTCCTTAGGGAGACGCAAGGAATTCATTTCATTCCTGTCAACAAGTATTTTACTATAAAATGTGTCAATGGTCAACTCTGAGTTGTCAATGGTCAACTCTCCAGTAACCTGGCATCTTTTCAAACAAGTCTGTAGTTTTTCTATAAAGATTTTGCATGGATATGCCAACTATACACTTCTTGAAATATAAACATCATAAATGTTAGTAGGGCTAGGACTGCCACCAAGAGAACAGGGAGTTCCCAATTTACTAATGGGTTGAGTTTCAAAACCTCATATTTTTAAGTACTTGGAGCGCAGAGTGAACTTTCCCATAAAAACATTGTTGTGATTATTCCATCCAAATGGGCCTGCCTAACAGCGCTTCACTCACGCTCCTCCATGCCTGCCCCTCTGACTTGCCTCTGCAGCTCCCTCCTCCTGGAATGCCCTTTACCCCTCCTCTCCTTCATATCCAAAGGCAACTCATGCCCTTGACAACCAGCTCAAAAGCTACCCCACCAAGATTCTCAACAGAAGGAACAAATTACTGGATCTGCAGAACTGAAGTGCTCTTCATGGCCCCTCTGTAATGGACATTGTGGTCATTTCCCCCCACGTCCATTCTACCCGCTCCAATCTGTGGTAACAGCCATAAGGTTTCAGTGAGACTGAGCCCACCCCTATTTCCTGGAGTGGGGTCTGTGCCAATGAGGACAATCTCATCTCTCTTGACTGAATCTTTGATCCAGGTAATCTAATCCTAAACCAATAGGTATTTGACATTTTCCTGGCCACATGGACTGGTTCAAGAGATGTACAATCAGCACAAGTGTTAGGACTTTTCACCAATGACTGTGGGAGGAGACATTCTCTTCCTGGACTTGAAAGTTACGGATAATATGGCTCATGTTGCTGTGGGCATACCTGTTGTTCCCATCAAGGAAGCCAGAGTGAAGTTGACACCCAGAGGAGGGCAGGAGAAATACAGCCAGAATCCTGATAGAACAAGCTCCCCAAGCCTGACCTACCTCTGAACTTTCCAGTTACATAAGCCAATCATACCCTCAAGCCACTTTGAGCTGGGTTTTGTTACCTCCGATGAAAGCCTATTACTGATACAGCCCTTATCTCTTTCTACTTCATGTAATATTTTTGTGTACCGGCTTTATATTTCTTATTGTACCTATTAATTTTCTGAGACCAATACAACATCGAACTTATCTTTGTATCTGCCCAAGGTGTATATACACATATACATAACCACGGGTTGAACTGAGCCAACTAACTCAATTTTTCTCAAGTGAAAGACAGTTATGTGAGATGTTAAAAACATTTTATAGAGGGAAATAATCCTTTCTTTAAATAGGATTGACAAGCACTGGATTTTAAAAAGAGGGAATAATTTCTTTACTACAGTATTTCTTAAAGTCGTCAGTATACTATACTAACATACATTGACAAAAAGTAGGATTTAATATATTTGTCAGACTTATTTAACTCCTTATCTCTTTCATGCTGAACATCTTGAGGAACTAATGAAACAAAGAACATACTGGGAAAAATGCTGTTGTATGTCAAAATGTATCTAAACTATGTTAAGAACTCCAACTTGAAGAACTTTGCTGAATAGGAAGGAAGAGGAAAAGGAAATTTTCTCCTTAATTCCTGAGGTCAAGACCAGCCCAAGACCCATCACCCCTCTCCACACACTGTTGACACAGCTCCTGTATGTCTTCTCCCCAGGAACTTGTCCCCTTTATGCTGATCCACACCCCTCAGCTGTGCTCACTACATTCTGATCTTCCAGAGTGCTCACTTCCTTTGTCCCTACCTACAATAAAAATCCTTTTTCCCTTCAAATAGTTGAGCTGTCCAGAGGAAAGCAATCTGACTAAATTGTGAAAACTCAGTCAATCCTTCATATCTCCAATTCCTACAGATACTGTACTTTATTATATTTCGATTAACACCATCCCTTCAAAAATATCTCTAAAAAGCATAGAATATATGTCAGTATTACAAATGGAAGTGTAGGGCAAACATTTTTTAACAGGTGTACACATTTAAATGAGATCATTCTATGGAAGACCTTTGACCTTCACTATAGGAAATAAGGGACACTTCGGTTGTCAGGATCATCATCATCATTGTTAGTTTTAATAATGGTAATTTTTCGTAACCTCTGGGGGTTCCCAGAGGTGGGAGTTGGGGGTAGGTGAAATGGGTGAAGGTGGTCAAAAAGTACAAAGTTTTAGTTATAAGTTAAACAAGTCCTGGGGATGTAAGGTACAGCATGGTAACTATAGTTAACAATACTTATAGTATATTTGAAAGTTTCTAAGAGAGTAAAGCTTACTAGTTCTCATCATAAGAAAAAAAAACCCACGTAACTGTGTGGTGGTGAATGTTAACTACACATGTTCTGGTAATTATCTCACATTGTGTACATATATCAAATCACTATGCTGTACACCTAAAACTAATGAAATATATGTCAATTATACCTCAGTAAAAATAGTAACAGTAATTTTTATGCTGTTCTCATTCTGTAGGCATTGGCATTGTTTTCATAATTAGAGATATTTTCTTAAGGTTATTCTGTTCCAAACAGTCTTCTAAGGTTGTTCTGTTTATACCTCGGTTAGTTTTCGTTGCCAAACAAACCACTCCAAAACTAAATGGCTTAAGCTTTTCATGACCCAGGAGCCTTCTGACCCACCAGTTCCAGTACTGTCCCTGCAGTCCTTCCAATCCTTATGGACCTTGTCCCACAAGCCCAGCCCTCCAGTGTCCCGGGAGCTGCCTCAGTCCCAAGCCATGCATGGTGTGCAGGGGCAATGCCCCTGCTTAGTGCTGGCCTTGACCCTGAAAGCCATGCAGCCACCAGAGACTGCTCTGTCTCAATCGGCAGGAGAGCAACAGTGAGGAACTTGGAAAACCTGGGGAAACAAGCACTTCCTTGTTTGAGCTCCACCCATAATCAGCGGCATAATAGCAGAGGGTATTTCTTAGTGGATTTTTATGCATCAACATCTGTTGAAAGTAAAATGGAATGTTTTTCTCAAGACATTGATGTAATTAGACCTAATGCTGTAGAACATCCGCTAACGCAGGAAGTCAAAGAGTAGGAAGGGATTTTCCTTGCTCCTCTTGAAGAAAAATTATATCCCGAGAGGAAGAAGTAAAAAGATTCACCAGATTGCATCTTTACTTTTTAATTCTTTCACTCATGAGTACCATTAATCTAGTCTACAGACTTGACCTTTATTCATCTAGAAATATGTTGCAGGTGCAATTTGAAGGTATTCTTGGAAGGTTTTTTTAGCCATTGCTCCCCTTTGCTGTGAGAGGGAGGTGATATCGCTTGCTTAGAGCAGCTCTGTAAACCCACGGCGACTGCGTACCATTCTCGACGTCCCGTGCATTGATTAAATTACTTTGCCAACAAGGACTTTTTGTCTTACAACAAGTTCCACCAGCTCTAAGTCAGGCAACGATATCAGTAACACCATTTTGTAGAACAAAATTTATTAAAACTGCCTTAGATTGCTAGCTACTTATTCAGGCTCTTTAAGCATGCAAAAATAGATTTTAAAAAAAATCACTGTAGTCTATAAGATTTTGATCTGGGCAGTAAATGTGATATTTTAAACCAACCAACCAAAAAGTGAATAGTAACTGGATTATAGGACCAATGATTTATTTCTCCCAGTTCTTCTGGTCTGGGTCAACTTAACAGGGACTGAAAGGTCTAAGACGGCCTCACTCACATGTCTGAGATCTCAGTCAGGACAGGGGAGATGGATGGCCGGTTTCTCCACGTGGTTTCTCCTTCTTCAGGAAGTTTGTTTAGGCTTCTTCAGAAGGTGGTCTTCAGATTCTCAGCAGCAAGACAGCAAGGCCCCACATGCAAGTCCTTTTCAAATATCTGCTGCATCACATTTGCCAATATCCCCTCCGGCAAAATAAGTCACATTGTTAAATTCAGATTCAAGGGGTAGAGAAATAAACTTTCCTATTTGATGAGAGGAGTGGCAAAGTCACATTGTCAAGGGGCCTTAGTGTAGTGATGAAAGGAACTGTCATCTTCTGGACATCTTCTCAAACCATCTATTTTGTCCCCACTCTGGTCACATGAAAGCTGAGATGAGCAGTCCCTACTGAGCCTTGCACAGACTGCTACCCAAACAATTGTGAGCAAATAAATGCATTTTGGGAACATTGGTTCTACTGCAAAAGCTAACCGAAACAACTCCTGAATCCACACGGTAGGTTAAAGTTCCAAAATATTTTGTTTCCTTTTTAAAACTCATTTTATTTACTTATTTTTTTAATGCAGAAGTATTTAAAAGTAAATTAGAGACATCATGTGACTCTTCCCCACAATTTTATTAGGCAAGTTGGAGAACAAAAAGTTGTTCACACATGAAAGTCAAGTATAAATTAGGTGCTTGAAAATTGAGGCATGCATTTCCTGCCTTCTACACCCTACTCACCAAGGAAGAGAAAAGAGGGTTTGATGGAACAACCACTAAAACAAAATGCACATTTGATGTAGAAACACTGCAGGAGAAACCACCATGTACCTTCATCCTTAATATGACAGACACTAAGACCCAACCATAAGCAACACATATCCTTACAAAAGCTCTCAGAATTCATAGCACAGATTGCAAGGCAAAGAAAAAGCAGGAAAATAAGAGAGGCTGGCAACTCTGCTCCAAGTTGAATTTTAAAAGGAAACATGTCCACTTTCCTCACCCACCATTAATTACTCAAACTGTATTTTCAAATGTGTCCTTCATCAGAATGTAGCAGAACAATTGCCGGTGTAGAATTTAGGACATCTGAATTTTGCTTTTGGCACTAACGGGCTGATCGATCCCAAATAAGTCAATTGACCTCTCTGGATCTGTGCTTTCACGACTATTCACTGTCTAAATGTTGCTCTTCTAGAAATTAAATGAAAGAATTGACCCAACCTCATACCTCATATTGGAATGCTGGGCAGTGTAGCATCATAGTCAAAAGCATGAACTTTGTTATCAAAAAGAACCAGTTTCCAGTCTAGCTCAGTAACTGACTAGCTCTAGAATCTTGGGCAGGTAACTTAAATTCTCTGTTTCGGCGTCTGTAAGATGAGAACCAATAATTGTATTAGAATCTGTTAATTATGAGCTAATGCATATCATATGTTCAGCATATGTCTGGCACATTAAGAAGTGCTCAGGAAATGTGTCTTCATGCTGTTGACAAGAACCTAAACCATGTCTGCTAATCTTGTCCATACTCCCATAAAAATACTGCCCACATCACATGTTCCATGAAGGAATCTTACATTTGCCCCCCATCACAACCGCCTCAGCTCTGCTTCCATGTCCTAGGGCCAAAGCAGAAGTTGAACATTTGAAATCAACAGAACATTCTGAATCTACTGCTCTCCTTGCCCAAGCTGTTTTACTTCCCTTTTTTTAAACTCTTAATTTCAAGTCTGAGGAAGAGCAAGAGATTTGGGATCTGAGTTTAAAGGGGAGGAAAAAAGCAGACTGTACAGACTAACTCTGGCTTCTTCCCTGATTCGTGGAGGAACTCATAGCCCCGGTTCCCGGGGGAAACAATGTCTTGCAGTCATCTGCTTGAAACAGGATACTCAGTTTAACCAGTAATTCCGGTCTCTCCATTTTTTCCCTTCAGGTTCAAGGTATCAAAGGAACAAATGATGCCTAAAACATCAAAATGTTTTTAATTCTTCACCTTGAAACAACTCTGTCCATTCACAAAATGAGAAGTAATTCAGAGTATACTTAGGCAGGAAGAATCTGCTATTCAGTCTTTAAGGGTCTCCATCTTACCTACTAAGGATAATAACAAAGCAACAATAACAATGTTGGTGGGGGAGGGAGAAGGCGGAACTTCATCACCCTTCACCTTCGTCTGAGCCACTAAACCCCCAGAAAGTATTCCTAGGGGGGCAGGGCCAGTGCTGGAGAACAAACCAATGCCCACCAATAAATAAATAATTGAAAGTTATAAAAGAAGAGAATAAATGGGTAAATAAAATATATTCTATCCTCCTGCTTTGACAATTCTACCTTCTTAATAACAAGGAAGGCCAGGTTTAAATTCAGGATTCTTGGAGTCCTCAGAGTTCCACACTGAAACAGAGACACAGGGAGAGAGCCCTCCCCTGAGCCCTGCCCACTCCCACCCCCCAAGCGCACGGTTGCATCCAGCACATCAAACAGCCTCAAGGCAGGCTGGGGATAACCCAGCCCCCAGATCCAAGCAGTTCAAACCCTGCCTGACAGCTGGCCCTTGGCAACCCCACACGCCTATAAATGCACAATAGTCTGAAGTCAGGAGGATAAGCCCAGCCACACGGGCACTGAAATCGGGCCTGGGGAGTTCACAGAGCCTAGGCACTCAGACGTGGTCTTGAAGCAGGGCGTGGACTTTAGGCAGGTGTGTCCCCTTGTCCAGTACATCCAAGACAGGACCCCTTAGAGCTGGGGGCTCAGGACACGGGCACCTCTTGCCTGGGTCTAAGGGTAACACAGACTAGACCACAGCCTTCTCCTCAGGATCTTCTCAGACCTTCACCCCAGGGAAATTCTGCCTCACACCTTCTCCCACAGGCAGATGGCCTCTCTAGAAGTTTTCTGAGCTTCAACTTCTTTTAGGTGACACCTCGGCTCCCACAACCTTCTCCATAAATCACAAACAAATGTCAGGCAACCAGCTTCTTCCTAATGTCTCATTCCTGACATTATTCTCTAAGTCTGAAACCGAAGCCCAAGTTTCTCATTTTCTCCAAACTCAGAAAACTTGTCTTTTCTTGACATTTTATCCTGCCCCAGGGTAATTCTACTTATTCATCCTTCCCCCAAGGGAGAAGGGAGAAAAAATATGTATATATGTGTAAAAGATATACCTACAATGAAAAGATATAAATATATATAGCTCATATACACACAATGACTATCTTAAACTCATTGCATCTCCCTCACTTCCTATAAAAAATCAGGAGAGGAACATATGTATATGTATAACTGATTCACTTTGTTGTAAAGGAGAAACTAACACACTATTGTAAAACAGTTATACTCCAATAAAGATGTTAAAAAAAAAATCAGGAGACTAAGGCCTAGTTCCTTTTTTAAATTAATAATTACTCATATCCACCTTTGCCTCTTTATTCCTGGGCCCTGATTATTTCCTAATTTTATTTGTATTCCCCTTTCTTTGAGGTTATCCTTACCAATAGCCCTAAGAGTGGAGTCAATTCAACCAAAAGTACCAAAGTTAGCATGCTGGCACCCCTTTCTCTGAGCCCAGGGTCCCTCACTCTTCCACACAAAAGACTGTCAGCCTCCCTGGCGGCTGCCTTTGCCACCAGTCATTTTCTCTTCCTCATCCCCACCTGCTTTCTCTCTTTCACTCATGTTAAGTTGCCTCTCCTTTGTTCATTTTTCTCAAATGTCTTTGTGCTTTCTTGCATAACTCTCTCCATTCCAAAGAAGCACCATCTTCACAACCAGGACTGGTTAAGAGCCCTCGTCACGGGCAGTGCTAATTGTCACCAAGGCATGGGGAAGGTACTCGGGGAGCCCTATAATAGCTCCTACACTAAGACCAGGCTAGTTCTAGAAAGATTGGGGTGAAAACCAGGGCCAGCTTCATGAGCATGCAGCCGCGCTTCATGGGCCATGTTCTTGGTTTAATGTTCTGATGTCACCATCCTAAAATTCTTAATAATGTTGTCTTTGAACTTCATTGCGGAGCGCAGGCTCCGGACGCGCAGGCTCAGCGGCCACGGCCCAGGGGCCCAGCCGCTCCGCGGCACATGGGATCTTCCCGGACCGGGGCACGAACCTGCATTCCCTGCATCGGCAGGCGGACTCTCAACCACTGCGCCACCAGGGAAGCCCTCTTTGAACTTTTAAAATGAGGTCCAATAGGACAGTGGGGTGAAGAAGTACACACACTAGGCCTGTCCATCATTCCCTGCCACCCCATTCACACACGGAGCGTTTGCGATACCCCATGAGCACAGAATTCATGGGCCCCTGCCACGTTTGGGAGTTCAGAGAGACTGAAAGCAAGTACAAGGTAAGCGTGTTACATCTATGGCTGCATAAGTGAGGGTGCTACCACACCTAGGGGCCAGGCTTCCACTCTGTCTAGAATTTACTCCAAATGCAGAAAGAAGGCCAAGGCGTTCTAAAAAACCCAAACAACCAAGGAACCCTGTCATATCTTTGGTTACCCCTAGTACTACCCTGTGTTAGCCAACCATTTACCCTGAAACGGATGACATAGCAAAAGGGGGGAAAAAGGCAACCAGTAGTTCCTTTGCCTTTTTAGTCCTTCTTTACCTATCAGTAAGCAAAAGGTAGAGTGTTGGTAGATGTTGCATATCAAGAAATAAAAACCACTGAGTTAGTTTTGTGCAGCATTTCCTCTGTTCTGGCAGAAACAAAATACATATGCACCTATCAACTACAAAACATGAAATGTATAATTTCAGTAATTCCACATACAAGTAAAATGCTCTTATGTTTGCATTCAAAACTGGCATTTATATTGGCATTGCACAATATAAAGATGAACGGTAAAATTAATGCTAATAATTTTAAATGTTAATGTCTCTTTACTTAGAATTACATTAAATGGCAAATTTAAACCACTATGACAATTGAGAGAGAGGCTACAGAAGAAAGAGAAAAGCTGTATATTTAAGTACCTTTAACTGTACCTTTTTTCTTACTGTTTGAACAGACGTCTTTATGTTTTCTTTTTGGACCAGGCCATGCAAGTTATGTAGTTATCCCTGATGAATAACAAAAAGAAAGTGACTGGGGCAGAAGCGGGACTGGAAGAGGTCAGAGTCGGGCCATAGCCCAGCAGGATGCAGTCATTTGTCGAAATGCCCTTTTTGGCGCAGAATTCCATCCTCAAAACACCTCCAGTGATGCCCCATCTCATTTAGAGTTAAAGCCAGAATTCTTACTATGGCTCTATCCCATTGCTACTTCCCCTGCCCATCTCCCTGGCCTCATTTCCTACCACTCACCTCCCCTCTCAGCTCCCGTCAGCTATCCTATTTGCATTCTCCCACCCCAGGGCCTTTGCACATGCCATCACCCTCCCTAGAATGCTTCTTCCCCACCCAGATATCTGGAGCTCCCACTTCCTCAAATCTTCATGTATCTCATCAAATGTCACTGTACCGGAGAAACCGTGCCTTACCATCTCATATAAATGCGCAATACTTCATTGACACTTCTTACCACCAGGCCTATCATATATGTGTTTATTTCTTTATTTAAATGCTTGGTCTCCTCCACTGAAATGTAAGCACCACGAGGGTAGAGAATTTGTTTGTTTTTCACTGCTATGTACTCAGACTAAGACAGTGTAAATATTCGTTGAATGAATGAAGCTAAAACACTTCCTAAAGTGTGAAGTCATTTAGATTGAGATAAGAAAAGCTTCTTTAATAAGAGGCATAAAGCTGGATGGGTTTTCATATTACAAAATAATCTCTAACTTGGATCCACAAATGGTGCCTGATGTCCAAAGTCAGGAAGCATTCTGTTTAGGGAAAACCGCCCAACGAAGGCGCCAAGGAGCCTGGGGCTGGAAGAGGGGAAATGGACTCTGCCGTTAATGAGCTGTGCAATCATACGCTGTAACCAGAACCTACAAAGCCTCAAGTTTCTTAGCTAGGAAACAAACATGATTTAAGAATTCCTGCCCTCTTTATCTCACAGGTTTTTGCATGTAATCAATGAGATAATAAACATCTTTTTGCAAAGTTGCAGTGTTAAAGAAATGCTAGGGAATCACACTTGCCCTGCTAATTAAGGAAACAGTGGCCTGAGAGGAGGGGTATGGGGGAGGGGATAACGGGCTGTTGGGCCATTTAGCTAAACCCGGTATTTAGAGAGACTGGAATGAAAGAGGCAATGCAGAACAGCAGATGCCGTGGCCGTGTTGATCTTTCACAGGACGACCCCCATGCATCTCCCATCTGACAGGAATGTCACTGAGCCCAATTAGAATTAGCCTTTCACATAACACTCAAATTCCTGGACTTCCGAGAACAGCCATATAAGGGAGGAACAGACAGTACAGATAAGAGGAGAGGAACGGAGAGGCAAAAGGTTACAGAAAAAAAATGGAGATTTTACATTCCCGCACACAAAGGACAAGATGTTTCAACCAATCCTATCATTTTGGAAAAGATTTGACTAGAGAATATTTACCCAAGTTGTAAGCCTGTTCTCTTTCCCAGCATTTCTATGTGGGGTGGGTTTTTTTTTTTTTAATTAATTTGTTTTTACTTCCAGACCTTATTTTTTTTTGCTTTGTTTTTATTTTTTCTTATCGTTATTTGTTTAACTTTTTATTGCCCTTTGCTGCACTCACGATGCAAGCTGATCTATTCCCAGCCCGAAAGTTACTTTGTGCTCCCAGCTGAGTCTCCCTCCACACAGAGCAGAACGCTTCACGTCAGGACGCTCGCCTCCGCTAGAATGTATTTTTAAAATTCATTTTCATGCTAACAATGCCCCTGCAAAGATGGTAAGGTGTAGAAAATCAGATTGTGCATGACTCTTAATCAGGAAACTGAAGCATTTTTTAAGGCGCCCTTAGATGCTTCAGATGAACCTTTTTGGTAATTTGGGGGCTCCAGATAACTTAAGCAGAACATTTTTTAAAATACAAATAAAAATGCTCCAACTTGTACCAAAGAAGGGAGGTAGAAGTGACTGTCAAAAGTGGGCAGCCTGACAGCATTCCCTGACGGGGGAAGCCCTGCAGTCTATTTTTAAACCAACCTGTGTAATTTCGTAGAGAAGTAACCACATCTCCTGATAAAGCTTTTGGGGGCGGCTGGAGGATAAGTCTGCAGTGCTGGAAATGGCAGGGCCGCCCACATTGAGAAGGAAGAGCCTCTAGATTCTGCCTTTTTGCAGGACCAAAAAAAAAAAAAAACCCTAGAAGTGTGCATTTCCTCAGTAAAATGGAAGCAGCCTCTAAGAGAGAAGATGCAGAAGCCCCAGATCTTCAAAAATTGGTATGAACATCACCTTATTAGTGTTAGTAATAGGCAAGGGATGTGAGTGAGGTAGAGTTTGACATGGGGAAAAATTGGTAGCAGATCATAAATAAATATGGTTGTTTAATGTAACTTCAATGAGAAAGATTAAATAAAGAGTAAATACGATAGAGTTTGAACAGTAGTGCTTCCAATACGCCAGTAAATGGTCCTCAGAGAAATGGTGAGGATAGAGATTTGTCTTCACAAGGAGGACACAAAATGATTTAGCAGAGAGATTATAGAGTCCACCTCCCAACTTTCTTTTTCTTTTTCAAATTAATTATTATTTATTTATTTATTTTGCCTGCTTTGGGTCTTCGTTGCTGCGCGCAGGCTTTCTCTAGCTGCGGCGAGCTGGGGCTACTCTTCCTGGCGGTGCGCGGGCTTCTCATTGCAGTGGCTTCTCTTGTTGTGGAGCACGGGCTCTAGGCACACGGGCTCAGTAGCTGTGGCTCACGGGCTCTAGAGCGCAGGCTCAGTAGTTGTGGTGCACGGGCTTAGTTGCTCCGGGCATGTGGGATCTTCCCGGACCAGGGCTCAAACCCGTGTCCCCTGCATTGGCAGGCGGATTCTTAACCACTGCACCACCAGGAAAGCCCACCTCCCAACTTTCTAGTTGACTGTAGTCTTAATTATTTAACCTCTCTGAGACTTAGTTTTCCTCATCTCTAAAATGGGACTGATCACATTGTACCAGGTAGGGTTGTTGTTAAGATTAAATAACAGCACAGAGTAAGTGGCACTGAACAAGACCACAGTGACTGGCATACCCTAAGCCTCTGTCAGACCTTAAATTTGTTGAAACAGCACTTAGTATGAAGAACCAGAAGGGGTTTCCTGCGGGGCACCATACTTATTCTTCTTGGAAATTCTAAATGGCCAGCTGCCTCCTCCACCTTCTGGTAAGACCAATGCCTGGTCCTGATTTAAGATCTAAGACCAGTTAGTAACCCCATCATCCCAACATCCACTCCCCCTCTACACACACACACACACACACACACACACACACATACACACACACACACACACTCCTCAGGCCACAGCCAAGAGCACACTGTGCCAGTACCCAGCCCTGATCAACTGACCCTGACACGGCCCTGAAGGGCAGTTGTTTGTCTGAATGGAACCTCTTATTAAAAATTAATTCCTGTCAAACCCGATTACATATGAACATAGCCTCATTGTGATGGCTACTGAAATTTCTGGAAACAAACATAGGCCCTACTGTCACCAAAAGCAAAGGGCATTTTAGGACAATTCTGAGTCTTGATCTACGAGCGCAGAGATACAGCCAGCGGATTCCCCAAGGCTCACAAAGGCATTTGTCCCCCAGGGACAGCCATTTGTCCCACCCTCCTCCCTGCTGCTCCTCCCTGCCCAGCACCCACGCCCCCATTCCTTGAGGCATGTGTGTCAGATGAGAAAGCTGCTCCTTAATGCAGATACCCCATCACCACCACCACCACCATCTAATCCAGATTCTACACTTCTTTTTTTTTTTTTTTTTTTTATTCTACACTTCTGATAGCGTGGGCTTGCCCTTTGAGAGCGTATGGTCCCTCCTCTGTAAATACGGAATAATGGTGATAACACCACCCACCACCACCCAACTCACAGGGTTGTTGTGCAGGATTGAATGGGACAATATCTGTAAAGCACCTGGAATATAGAGGGCTGGCCCTCAATAAATTACCCATGCCATCTTCACCCTACCCTGTGCATTCCTGTACTGGGATACTGTCTTCTGCAATGTTTCTTCCACATTTAGGGCACAAAACTGGGGGGCTCTTGTTTTCTTAAGAGAAATGGGTTGAAGAGAACAGGTTAAAATACCCTAGACTAGATTTACACATCCCACATATCTCTAACAAAATTTGATTTTTCTCCTTTGCATTGTTTCTTCTACTTCCATCTCATGAGATCAAGGAGAAGCAGAGTTGGAGGTAGAAAATTCATCATCACATCCTCCTCTTCTCCCTACTTTTCATATCTTCAATATTTTTGCCATCAGCAAGTTTAATCTGGCATTGCATGATCCTCTAATTGTGGTGGAGAGAACGCCAGCTTCTAAAATGGGTGCTACCCTACTGACTGAGACAGAATAAAAAGAATAACAATGCCCAATGAGATAAGGGTGCATGTCTGAAAGAGGGCAAGCAGGCAATATGAATCAGATATAAAATGTGTGAGGTCATTGACCCAGTCATTCCACTTCCAGGAATTTATCCAAAGGAAATAATTAAGCCAGCATAAACCAATGATTTTCGTTATAGTATTGCTGATCATAGTGAGAAATTGTAAACAAGCTAATGTTCCTCAATAACATGTCAATCATATAAATTATTCTACATTCATACCATTGAATACAATATAATAAAAAACATCTTTTTTTTAAAGATGAAATAAAGCTATACTTAGGGAAAATGAAAGAAGTTCTTTATAAACTGTTGAAGTTGGAAAAGCTGGTTGTGGAAAAATATGTGACTATAATCCTGTTTATGTAAAAATACAAAAATCCCTTATGCATACTTTTAACACCCAAAGTATGTTTTGTCAAGCTTTTGACTGGTTTATAATTTTTCACTATGGTTATACTAAAAAACAAAGGCTAATATAGGAAGAGAAGTGAAAGGATTACTAGCCGGAGATCCAAAGTGTAAGAAAAACACAGTTTGGCTTTTAATGCCACTTGAGAAGAAAACAAAACAAAACAACCAAACCAGCCAAACAAAACAAGGAAAACTGTAAATCAGTCAATCACCATC
The DNA here is from genome assembly GCF_002837175.3 of Physeter macrocephalus. Taxonomy (NCBI): domain Eukaryota; kingdom Metazoa; phylum Chordata; class Mammalia; order Artiodactyla; family Physeteridae; genus Physeter; species Physeter macrocephalus. The sequence goes on from NC_041219.1 coordinate 23,528,807, forward strand.
AATCCCTAAGAGCCTGCCTGCTGGGGAGGGGAGGGGGGTTATTGCCCTTAAAGGCTGGAGAAACAAGAAAGGAAGTGGGAAGGATTGCCAAGTGAGTAAGGTTCTGAGGAGCCATTAAAACAAAAGGAAAACTACATCCCACTGATGTGTAGATTTGAGGCATAGAGAGGACTTAAGCAAAGTAGGTGGAACCCTTAGGTCATCAGAAGGTCACAAAAAGGCAGAGGAAGAAGCTCAGGCAGCCTCAAGTCCCATCTTACAAGAGAAACTAGAGTTAGGCCACTTTTTTTTCTTCACTTAAAGAGTAAGTACATATATATACACTACCAAATGTAAAATAGATAGCTAGCGTGAAGCAGCCGCATAGCACAGGGAGATCAGCTTGGTGCTTTGTGACCACCTAGAGGGGTGGGGTAGGGAGGGAGGGAGGGAGACGCAAGAGGGAGGAGATATGGGGATATATGTATATGTATAACTAATTCACTTTGTTATAAAGCAGAAACTAACACACCATTGTAAAGCAATTATACTCCAATAAAGATGTTAAAAATAAAAAAGGAATACATGTAAGAAAACTAGGGAAGAATTTTTTTCTTCTCTTTTTCCCAGTTACATATTTCATAATAAGTTTAAAATAAGGAGCAGTAAAAAAATAGGAAAGGAAAAAAAATTGTGTGAGTAAATCAACTTGTAGGGAAGAAATGGGGAGAAGTGTGGTTTTAGGAAAGAGATTTTTTTTTTTTTTTATGTTTTGAAACCTATTGCTTAATCTGAACTGATGATCAGCATTTTTTAGGATTTTATTATTTTATTTTAGGTACACGTGTGATTTATTTTGGTAAGAAGAACAAAGTTCTTGACAGGTGCTTAAATAAATGGATTTTCTCCTTTTCTTTCCTAAAGTCACCCTTGTCTTTAGAAGCTAGTTCTTATGTTTTGCTTGGTTGGTTTGGTTGTTTGGGGTATTTTTCATCTCACGTGGGATTAAAAAAGCCAAAATTTTTTTCTTTCACTATCTTACAACTTTGGGTCTCAACTAGTAATCCTTTGACTTCTCTTCCTGTATTAGCCTGTTTCTTAGTATAATTATAAGCCTCACTCTATCAGACAATCAGACTTTAAATTGGCCCTATCCTGAGTCTGAACAAATCATCTTGAAAAGTCAGACCCAATATAAGAATCATGCTACTAAATTAACATTACTAAGGCCCAACATCAGACAAGGAAATATTAAGAAAGAAGAGATTTTTTTTTTTTTTAATAAATTTATTTATTTATTTTTGGCTGTGTTGGGTCTTCGTTGCTGCGCGCGGGCTTTCTCTGGTTGCAGCCAGTGAGGGCTTCTCTAGGCGCGCAGGCTTCAGTAGTTGCAGCACGTGGGCTCAGTAGTTGTGGCTCATTGGCTCTAGAGCACGGGCTCAGGAGTTGTGGTGCATGGGCTTAATTGCTCTGCCGCCTGTGGGATCTTCCCAGACCAGGGCTCGAACCCATGTCCCCTGCATTGGCAGGCAGATTCTTAACCACTGCGCCACCAGGGAAGTCCCAGAAAGAAGAGATTTTTTTTTTAAAAAAAGAGAGAGAGAGGGGAAAAAAAAAAAAGAATTGGAAACTGTTTGACTCAGCTGGCTCAAGCATCCAGCCTTCCTGTTTGTCCTCAGAGTGGGGAAGAAAAAGCCTTTGGTTAGAATAACCAGCAGCAGCAAAACCTTGCGATTCTGAAATACAACCACGCAAAATGCAAAGTGTATTTAGCAAAAAGGAAGTAAACTGCTCAGAAAAATTTGTGGTAGTGCAGGGAATTCTACAAATTTAATAAATTACAAAGAATTTAACAAATTTTATCATTAGCTTTCAAAAGCCTCTCATACAAGGGACTTCCGTGGCGGTCCAGTGTTTAAGACTCTGTGGTTCCCCTGGAGGGGGCGTGGGTTCGTTCCCTGGTCGGGGAACTAGGATCCTGCATGCATCGAGGTGTGGCCAAAAAAAATTTTTTTGTAACTGAAAACAAAAGCTTCTCACATGTCTCAGTGGTCTCTAACATAAACACATCTCCTACATGGTAGCATCTATTTCTATAGATTTGAGTTACTACTCTGAAATGATGTAATCTTCCATCTGGGGTAGCTTCCAAATACCTTTCCCAAATGATACAGGAACAGAATTCAACCTCTCCCTCTCCTTTCTTCCATTCCTCAAAGGCCATGCCATGCAGGGCTGCACGTTAGCATCCATAAACCAGGAAATACTTAGTAAACAGAATTTGTACTCCATTTATTCTGAGTTTACTTTAAGAAGCTACTTATCTCTTTTAGAAGGACTTCGCTTGCCAATCACCTTTTGGAAAAGGCCTTAGAGAGGCACTCCCTGAGGACGTGCAGAATCCGAGGTCAACAGCTTGTGTGATAGAAATAAACAACTAAACTATCTCCATCTTAAGATCTTCCCTTTTCCTTCCAAAGACAATCATTCTTTTGAGAGCAACTGAAAAGCTCAGCCTCTGTGTACCGGTGCTGAATCAAATCTAGAAGACAGAGTTTTGGGTGAAGTAGAAAAGAATAGCTTTATTGCTTTGCCAGGCAAAGGGGGACACAGTGGGCTCCTGCCCTCAAAAACTATGTGTCCCAACTCAGGAGGATTTGATGAGGAGTTTTATAGCAATGGTTCAAGGGTGGGGTTGCTGATAAGATTAGGGCGTGTGAAGGGCCTGCACTCCTCTAATCTGGTCTCAAGTAATCTTCTTGATGAGCTCTCTGGTTCCTTTAATGTAGCCTCAGGTGGTCTTTCTCTGGTATAAAGAATGCTGACATCTTAAAGAGCTTAAAGAATTTGTTATGTGTATCCCTTGAAGTGGAACCAGGACCCTGCCCCAAGCCTGCACTATTATTTCCTGGCTTCCCCTCTCTTGTCTCTGTAGCCCCTCCCTTCCCGGTTTAGCAACTGTTCGAATTTGCCCTTTGGAACTCAGGGAAGGTCATGGAGGCTGGAGTCAAGAAAGGGGGGACAGAAAGGCTTCTGTGCCCAGGAACCCCACAGGGTCTTGCTTGGTTCCACAACTGACCATGTACTCAGGTGTACACACGTGGAGGAGTGTACATGAACACACATACTTGCATACACACATGGAAGTGTCTCCTCTGCTACATTCTTAGAAACATGACCATAATTTCTTCTTCAATGATGGGGTATGCTAAAACACCTAAAATCAATAATAATTTTGAGGTAGAAAGGCCCTGCAAGGTCATATTATTCAACACCTCATTTTGCAAAAATGATGAAGTTGAGCCCCAGGTAAGTTAAATTCATTCCAAAGAATTTATATTCCCTAAGAATTTTGACACAAGAAGTTTCTCCATCTCTGATCTCTCACGGTGGAAAAATCAGAGGCTCTTAGGTCACGTGAGCTGCAAATCCCAGCTCCACCCTTTACTGCCTTGGTGATCTAGGTAAATCAATCTCTCTAAGCCTCCACTTGTCCATCTGCAAAATGGAGATGATAAGAGTTGAAGGAAAAAATAAATAAATAAATAAATTAAAAAAAAAAAAAAAAAAAAGAGTTGAAGGGGTCCAGAATATACCACTGTGAAGAGTTTGTTTCCTAGACTCCCTTTATCTGCCTAAAAGCAGAGCCTTCCAAAAGAATTCAACTGTCCTAAACACCCTTCCTGGGAGGTTCACAACCAGGGAAGATTGACTTCTATCACTGGGGAGAAGTCAGCGGTAGGATAAGAAGTCACTCTAACAGACATTGTCACAAAACTACCGTTATCTCCCATTTATTCTCCTAAGGGACCATTTATCTTTCCTAAAAGTCATTTGTTTTCCCATAAGTGCCCTTCTCCCCCTCCCCTTCCACTATTAAGATGGTATATAAACCCTAAATTCTAACCACTTCCTTAGTCATATTTTTCAGTGAACTCCTGCAAACATACGTGAATAAAAGTTTGTCTTTTCTCTTGCCAAGCTGTCTTTTGTCAGTTTAATCCACAAGCCTCCAATTATAGAACCTTAGAGGTTAGAGGAAAAGTTTTTCCTCCCCAACAGAACTAACATGTATTTGTTACTTAAAATGAGCAAGACACCATCCTAACACTAAGTGTATTAATTAATTTGTTTCCCGCTATGTCCCTATAGTATTTTCATTTTTCAGGTTAGAAGACTGAGGCATAGAGAGGTTAACCAAATGGCTTAAAGTCAGTTAGTAAGTGATAGAGTCAAGATGTGAACCAAGGCTTCCAGCTCTAGAGCCCTTGTACTTAACCACCATGAGAGAGTAATCTCTGCCTCGTGGAGAGAGTACCAAAGATTAGAGGAGATAGTCTGCATATAGGACACAACCTGGCACAAAGGAAGGGCTCAAAAAATATAGATTCTGTTTTTACTATCAGAAAATGATCCATCCATATGCTTCAGATGAAACTAGAGCTTTTCCTGTCTCTCATCAAGGGATTAGGGTAGAACAAGGAATCTAATCTCTAAGTAATATAACTAATTTGTGTTTGAATTAGCTATCGTTTATAGCTTGACTGATGTATGGAGGGTGTTGGAGTTCCTGAAAAAAGACAAGGAAAAGCGAGCCAGAGGACGGAAATTTGTCAGGATTACTCAGCACCATCCAATGGACTTCAACATTCCAGTGACTAAAAAGGTGTGGGTTTGGTTTGGTTTCGTTTCGTTTCATTTCGTTTCATTTTGTTTCATTTCATTTGTCTTACCACAGTGCAGGAATATTTGTCTTGACCCTAATATGACCTGGATGAAGTATGCCACAAACTCCCTGGAGTCTGACTCACTTGCTGGTCAGCAATCTTGCAATGAGGGCTTCAGCTCTCCCAGTGCTCTCATCCTCATGCTGGAAGGGAGAGACCAGTGAGATGGGCAATATCCTCATCACTGTGGAGGAGGACAAAGCAGATGTTAAAAACCCAGGCTTTGGAGTCGACCAGATCTGTGAACAAAGACCAACAAATGACTTAACTTAAACTCTCTGAATACCTGTTTTCTCATCTGGAAGATGGGAATTTCATATCCCTATAAAACCTACCTCAAAGGATAGCTGGACCAGCCTCATGGTAATAGCTCAATGTGTACTCTCCAGTAAATTTATAAATTGGCTTTGTGATTCAGCAGCCTATTGCAGGACGTCTTCCACGAGCCTTCCCTTCCCCACACAGAAAAACACATTCCCCTATTCCTCTCAGTTGCCAGAGTACTGCTTCTGGATCTCTTTTATGGAAATAGGTGACATTAGTTTCTATGTGCCAGCCAAAGTGCTGAACACTTCACATACATTTTCTCATTTGATCCTGATAATGACACCACGAGGTAAATACTCTTATTCTCTCCATTTTTCACAGATGAAAAGAGGAAAAATTTAATGAGGTGCAGGAACTGGTCTAAGGTTATACATGTAGCTAATAATGAAGCTAAGCTTTGAACCTGCGGGAGTTTAAATTCAGAATCCATGTTCTTAACTTGATGCTATTTGTCACTCTATACCCCACAATGATTTCTGTTCATTATTAGTTTCATTTAAAGGCTAAAATGTTAAGATTTGTATCTAATTTATCTTTTTATAGCCTCCAGAACATTCCTTGAACACAACAGTTTGTCTTTTATTAAATGAATAAATGAATGAATGAATAATTATATACCATAATTCTACTCCCCAGAGCCTTACAATCATAATTTATTTGTACTAAGTGTTTTCCATCAATTTCTCATTCAATCCTCACAACTCCGTCAGCTAAGTGTTACTATTATTCCCATGGTTCAGATGAGGAAACCCCAAAGCTCAGAGAGACTAAGTAACTTGTTCAAGATCATATGGATAATAAGCGACAGATCAGGAAGACTGAACCCATTGATGGAGTTTGTAATCTTCATTCCACAGGTGAGAACCATATCCAAACTGAGATATTCTATGGTCCACTCAGCCAGCATCTTTTTTTTTTAAACTTTTAAACTCTTGATTGCTTTTGTCAAGGTCTTAGGAGAGCCTTAAAAATACGAAACTTTGAATAAAAATCAGTGGCAATTCCAAAATGTCCTTATGAGAAGGATTTGGGAGTAGAAATTTCATTGGAACTGAGGTTGGGTGGGGAGCAAGAATTTTTTGAAATGATCATAAAGCTCACTATTTTTAATCAGATAGGAGTCTCACTATTTTTAATCAGATTCTATTATTATTCGTGGATTGCCGATGGATATTATAGGGGCACATTAAAGGGATAATCACTCTTCTGTTTGAGGATATATTAAAAACTGTGTGTTTCATGAATCTGTAGGTGGACCATTTATCATTTTCCAAAAGCAATGTAGACATCAATAAAGTGAAATCTCAAATTTATAAATGATGCCAAGATTTTCTGGCAATTGAAATACCAACCTGACGAGAATAAACACTGGGAAGATCTCACAGAGCTCTGTGAGTGGGCAGAGAACACTGATGCACAGCAGAGGCAGTTGAACGTAATGCCCACAGGAAAAGAGAACCCACCTTGTTCTCCGGAGACCAAGGCCTCCAAGTGCAGACGTGATCCAGGAAAAGGATGATGGCATCATTGGAGCCCATTCTCTGAGGAAGGCGGTCCAAAGTATTGTGGCAGTCACAAAAGCAAGCATCATCAGGAAGGATGTTAAAAACAAAATAGAAAGCACCATCTCGTGAGTGCTCACACACACGCACACACATATACTCACGGAGACACCAGAATTCATCTGCTCCAGAAATACTGGGTTGAATTCCAGTCATTAAACCTCAAAAATGTCAAAATGAAACTGGACTGTATCCAAAGAAGGTCACTTAAAATTAGTCAATATTAGGGTTTGTAAAGAAATCAGAGAGACTTTAAAACACGTCAGCCTGAAAAGACAAAATATGAGAGTTGGTGGGTCAGAATCTATAAAATTTTTTTTCATTTTTTTTTTTTTAGAACAGAGGGTTCTGATAGAGTCATAGAGTGAACACAGTCCCAGCACAGCAGACATAGAAGTCCTGGTGAAATTAAAGTATTTCTAGGACAATTTATATTTTCAAATGCTATTCTATAGGACAGGTAATAAGCTAGAAAAAAATCATAACCCTAAGAGAGTCTAAAGTAGGGAGCTCCTAAAAGCTCATGGTGCAGTTAGAGCTAAATTATATGCCCCATCTTTTGATGTCCATGTTATGAAAGACATCTAGCAAGCTTCCATTCACACTGTTCTTTGAAGACCCTGAGAGTGGAGATTCTAGATTAAATTAACTACTGGCTTAATACATATGGCATATCTGGTAATTCCCAAAGTGGCCAATCAAAAGAATCACCTGTGGACCTTTTATTATAAAACAGATTCCCAGGCCTCACATCCAGTGATTCTAACTTGGTAGGTCTGGGCTTAGCAACCCTAAGAGAAAATCCTTTCCATGGGAAAATCCAGAGTGTGATAGGATTGGTTGAACTTGAATCATGTCTTGTCCCTGAACCAATCACTGAGATGGGAAAATGATGTACTCTTCTTGCCCTGCCCTGGGTCGCGTACCTGCCCCTAGAGTGGGGGTAGGGTTTTTGCCAGGAATGAAGTGCGTAACTAATGTTCAGTCTCCCCTTTTTCCCAAGTAACAGAACCTCAATTATATGTTAGGGGAAGCACATGCCCAGCTAAAAGTCTATATTCCCCAGTCTCTCTAGCTATGGCCATGTGGCTAATTCTGGGTATTGAGTACATAGAGTACAAGTCTGGTACATGTTTTCCTGGAAGCTTCTCTGAGGGAACAGACTCTGCAAGAGGGGCACTCTTTTCCCTTTTTTCCATCCTCCTTCCTACTGACTGGAATGTGAATGTGATGACCAGCATGGAGCCGCCTTCTTGTGACTGTGGGGATCAAAGCTAGAAGAAGCCTGAGTCTCAAATGGGCCTGTGAAGTGGCCCTACCAGGTCAGGATTTTACACCTCCTGACTCATGAGAATAAATCCTCATGAGTTTTGATAATTTTTAGTTTTTGTTCTCTACTATAGGCCTCTGAACCTAATTCTCCCTGATACATTACAGTAAGGTTCTGTAACCAGATGTGTGATATTGTGATTTACAATAAGAAATATATATATTGGTCTCTGTCCCCAATTCCTGACAGAGGGCTCTTGAGACCCTTGTGATTTCCGGGGTGATAAGACTATCTTTTGTTCTAATAAGAGGACTCTGGGTGGGCTTTTGGATGAGGGCCGGTCACAGGAAAGAACGAGCAATGAATAGATGCTTGGAATTTTCAGCCCTGCCTGCCATTAACCTGAGAAGGGAAAAGGACTGAAAATGGAGTTAATGATTGATCACGCCTACACGATGAAGCCTCCATAAAAATTCCAAGGGTATGGAGTTTCGAGAGCTTCCCGTTTGGTGAACACATACTTACTGGAAGAGTGACACACCCCCAACTACACAGAGACAGAGCCTTCTTCATTGGAGACCCTAGACCTTGCCCTATGTATCTCTTCACCGGGCATACTTCCATATACTTTGTCATATCCTTTAAAAAACTGGTAAACATCACTACGTGTTGAACCTGAGAAGAAGGTCATGGGATGCTCTGATTTGTGGCCATGTTGGACTGAAGTTGTAGGTAATCTGGGACCTTCTACTTGCTGTTAGCATCCGAAGTGGGGTATGAACAGTCTTGAGGGATTCAGCCCTGAAGCTGTGGAATCTGCCACTATCTTTAAATAGAGAGTGTTAGAATTGAGTTTAACTATAGGACACCCAGCTGGTGTCACAGAGAATTGCTTGGTGCGGGGAAAATCCTCTACACATTTGGTGATCAGAGTGTGAGAAGGGAAGGGTGTGAGTAGTAAAGGAGACACAAGAAACAGACACACAGGAGGAAAGAACAGGAGTTTTTCCAATTCAAGATGTAACTGGGAAGGGAGGCTAGGCAAATCAAAAGCCACTGTTTTTTCTACTCTCTGCAAATTCTCTTTAAATTTCACCCCCCATATCCCTGGGTATCCTGATTTTTGCTATCTGTTTTACATCTTGAAAAATACTTTTGCCATGCCTTACAAAGAATTTGTCTTTTACTACTTCCAAATCTAGGCATAATTCATCACCTACAACTGTAGCATCCTTTTTACATGCCTGTGAAAAAAACACCACTCTTCAAAACTTGGTGCAAGATTTAGGACACCCCAAAACACTTCTAGACCAGCCCCACTTAAGTCCAGATAATCAAAAGTAGATATTCTTTCATCTCAGTCTCTCTGACTCTGTTTCCATGTTTGTTAAATAGATTCAGTGGTTTTCAAACATTCTTAGCCACAAGTCTCTTGATTCCCTAAGACTCCACATAAGGTTATGCAGATCGGCACTGCCAGTTTTGTCACTGTCTTTCTGATAGACACCTTTTAGAGTTATATAATATACAACCTGCTCCCAAATGTACCGTTCCCTGAGAAGAACCAGAGGGATAAAGTTTGAAAAGCACTGCACTGATATTTTCAATGTGTATAATCAATAAAGGACTAGTATTTAGGATATCAAAGTATTCCTTATATCAATACAAAAACTAGAGGTAACTCAATGAAAAACTCAGCAAGAGGCTTGAACAGGAACTTTGCAAAATAAAATATCCTTTGCCAATCAACACCGAACAAAGGCTCAACCTCATGAGGATTCAGAATACTGAAAATTAAAATCATAATAAATAACAATTTCACACCTTCCAGATAAGCAAAAACTAAAAAAGTCTGACAATATCAAGTGTTGACAAAAACGCGAAACTATAAAAACTCAAATACCATTGGTGGTGTTTAAATTGGTACAACCACTTTGAAAACAATTTGTCATTATATAAGTTGGGGATCTACACAACCTATACCTATTCCATTCCCTTGTGTATCCCCAGGGAAACATGTGCACAGGGGTATCAGGGTACATGCACAAGAGTCCTCTTAGCAATACTGTTCATAATAGTTAAATCTGGAAAAAACCCAACTGTCTATATAAAGTGGTCTACTACAATGGAATACCATGAAATACAGTAGAATACTATTTTGCATGAAAATAATGAACTATCACTATACTCAATAACTTGGTTGAATCCATCACAAATATAACATTTTCTCTGCCCAAATGAAAACATTAATATTCTTTCGTAAAACTATTTCATGGGTCAATCTTTGTGATTGTTTCAATGGTATTACTATGTTGGGAACATTAGAGACAGATGAAAGATGAGTTAGAGTAAAAGAATAATTGCAGCATTGTCGACAGCAATAATGTTTTCAAGATAGGACCATGAGACTAATTTGGGGTCTCGTTATTACTTCTTAGAGTCCCACATTCAAGCAGTTTCCATGTAAGATGTGGAAGGTTCTGTTTTCCAAAAATGGTTGCAGCCATATTCTCCATGGCACGTGCTCTCAGAATCTTGCCCCTCCTTCATCTCCTCACCTTGAACCGTGGTAGGCCTTTGTGTGACTTCTGAGCCTACCTCCTGAAAGTCAACACAGTTACCTGACTCTCTCACTTGAGGTTTCACCCGTGGAACATCATACTGTGAGGAAATTGAGGCCACGTGAAGAAGAATCAAAGTCCCTGACACAAGCCGTTGGCTGAGCCCCCAGCTGACAGCCAGCACCAACTTGCCAGCCACGTGAGGGAGCCATCTTGGAAATGGAGCTTCTGGCCTGCAGTCGAGCTACCCCAGCTAAGACAGCATTGAGCAGAGACCAGCCTTCCCTACTGAGATCTGCCCAAATGCAGACTTAGGAACAAAATAAATGATTGTTGTTGTTTGAGCCACTAATTTTGGGGGTAGTTGGTTATATAGCAATAATAACCAGAACTTAAGATAAAGGGACATTCCTGCTACGATTGTCCTTGGAGTTATGTGCTCCCAAAGAAACTCTTCTGCACCTTCCCCTCTTTCTTCCTTCTCCTGTTAGCATTTGCAATAGGAATTAAACTAGACTTGAGAAAAATGCTTAATGTAATAAATACTTAGTTTGTCTCCAAAAGCAGGAAAAGAAGAATTCTACCTTAAAAGAAGCAACATTTTTTTTTCTTTTTTTTTAGCTTGGTGCTTTTGAGGATGTCATTATCAAATAATACATATTTCTTCTTGTTTCATTTGTGTGTCTGAGAGTTCGTTTTTGGAGTTATGGTGGTCCAAAACTTCTCATCATTAAAAGGCTGCACACAGTCTCTAAAGGTATTTTTCCATGACAAAATAGGGAAGTAGGTGGGCCAAATTGCAGACATGTGGACTAATAATCCTTTCTCCTATAAAAAATAAAATATAGGGTCTAAAATGTTATTTTGACCGTTGTAGCAGGTAAGGACATACAAGGACTTGCCCCATAGTTCTTTGGGGCTTCCGCTTTGACTTGAGGCACCAGCAGAAAGATTAAGAGGTAACACTTTGAAACATGACTTTGCCTTCATCAGCCTTTGAAGGCCTGTTAAGTCTTTGGCTGCCTTTTATTTTAACCTTGTTTCATTGAATCTGTGTAACACAGATCAAGGCCTGGATAAATATTTGTGAATTGTTTGAACTTTGTTCTGTGCCCTTAAATACTCTTAGGAAATCAATATTGGACTTTAAAGAAGTTTAAAGATTCCATCAGCAAAACCAGACTAATTCAGGGCCCACTGTGGTAGAAACACAAGAGGAGTACGCGTATTTGAAAGTCTGCAGAATCTTTTGGAAAATGACTGTTACAGTGTGAGGAACTGCATATACATTTACACCCAAAGTAATCCTTTTGAAGCAGTTTAAAGTCTGAAGACTGATTTTTCAAGATGACTTTTCAAGAATATTTACTTACGGCCAGCTTTCACATGATTTGCCTTTGCTGTGTTCTGCCCCTCCACTATTTTCTAATATGCCCCTCTTATTCTGCAGCCTTCCATGTTTCTCTCTCTCTCCCTCTCCCTCCCTCTCCCTCCTTCTCCCTCTCTCCCTCTCTCTCTCTCCTCTCTCTCCCCCTCGCCAGGCCAGCTTTCCTCCAAGAGGATCCAGTGAGGAAGTGACTATCTCTGGGGCCAGTTCACTTGTGTAATCCTGAAAGGGGAGTTATGGGCAAGGTTCAGGGCCAGCTGGCCAGCTGCTAGCCGCTCTAGAGATCCTTAGGAACATCAGTTTTGTAATTTATGTGCTCATGGGTCCAAGATAGAGTAACTTCTCCATTACTCCCTCTCCGAGAGGGAGGATGGAAGCTTCTAGGCAGACCTGACATCTCTCTGATGACATATCAGCTGGGGTCCTCTGACTCTCTCTTGATTTGACTGTCGAATTCGGGTTTGATTTGGCAGGTGACTTAACCTCTGCTTCCTCCACTTCCTCGGCTGTAAAACGGGGTCACCACTTCCTAGCCAGCATCACAGGACTTTATAAAGACGAGCAAATACTGATGACAAGCAGTTTACAAGAAGAGCTAAAGCCTCAAAGCTCAGTTCTACCAGTTCCCACGAAGTGACTTCAGGCTCTATTGGCCTCTCTCTGCCTCAGTTTCCTCGCTGAAAAATAAGGATGGTAATAGGACCCATCTCAGAGCTGCTCCGAGGATTAAATGAGATAATATTGTAAATGAAGTACAGTATCTAATACCCTCAGTAAATGTTATTTGTTTCCCCTCATCTGCACCTCGTTTAACCATCTAGTTTGTGTACCAGAACACTGGAATGATAAAAGAATCCTAGAATGAGAGGTTAAAAACTCTCTCATTTTATAGACAAGAAAAAAAGAGACTTGGTGAGGTTGGGTGGCTTGCCCAGGGCTTCTGATTCATTAGTGAGAGTCAGAGTTCAGATCTTCTAATGGTTGGTTCAAGCAAGTCTCCATTTTCACTCCTTTAAAGGCTGTGCTGGTATTTCTATCCCCAGATAAGCCTTTCTCAGTCTGATTTTAAACCTAAGACCAGTTCTGACCATTAAGCAGTACATCTTCTAAGTCTCCTGCAGCCCCACGAAACCTGCAGATAATGTCCGGGAAAGGCCCCCCCCAGCCCCCTGCAGAAGGCCAGGAAAGGTACCCCTTGCTCAGAGACCTGAGCAAGCCACTAATGGAGACGGCAGGTGAGGAGGGAGGCCAGGGAGCTGCAGCTGTTGGCAAAGGTTGCCCTAGTAACCGTGCACGGCTCCATTCAGGAAGTGAGCCCAACTCCAAGATGCAAAATGATCGCCTTCAAGGGCTCCTGTGAGCACAAAGGAACCAAAGGAATTGAGGGATGGCCAGGAGAAAGGGAGGTGTGGGGTAAGATGGGGGCCCAGGCTGTCAGTTACAACCTTCCACCTTCCAGAGAAGAAAAATAAAGGAAGAGAAGAGCTGTTTGAATTTCTGGCCTGTGTGAACCATAAAAACACCCATTTAACAGGAGTCCCTTTGTGGCGATGGAGGGAAGCAGGCGCCCCTCTGTTCACCAGCCTTATGAAACAGTATGCCAGGAGAGGGGGGAGAAATCCCAAACCTTGCAACTTTATGGGGGCCCTAAACTCTTCTTGCTGCCTCTCTTTTATTCACACTGATGACAAAGACCATTTGCTACCAATTTATTGGAAAGTTTTTTTTTCACAGCTTGAGCTGCTTAAATGCAGGGAGCTCCCTCTCCCCCTAATCGCTGTCAGACACTTGCTGAATGGGCCAGGCTCAATTATGCTCCTGCCACAGGTTCAGCTCACACTGTGACCCTGCATGGCTTCCTGCTATTCATATGTGTTACTTCCCCTTTGTGGTAATGGCTTGTGGCACTTGGCCAGAAAACATTATTAATTTCAGAAGTGGACTGACAAACAACAAACCCACAGTGAAACGAGAGGAAGTGCTGGGGAGGCCAGCTGTCGGCTTGAGCAGAGCTGTAGGAACTCAGTGTATGCAGGTTCTAGAAGGAAAGGAGACGATAATCCACAAAGAGGAAATGCACTAAAATTATCCACCGCCCATATTAAAGAAAGAAGAAAGAAAGAGAAAAGAAATCAGAGAAAAGTTGGGGGGGGGGAGGTGTGTGGAGAAGCACGCAGCTACTCGAGCTGCAGCTGGACAGGAAATTGCTAACGCTGCTTGCAAATCCCTACTTTGAAGAGGCAGTTTAGGGAATGCCAGGAGCGGAAACCGTTCAGAACTGGATTAACACGAGCCAAGTTGAACTGCAACCCACTTCTCCTTTCGGAGCTCTGGCTGACTTGGGGCACCCAAATGGGAGAGACTGACTTGGTATTTTTTTGCACTGTTTCTGCCTTTTATACATGCTCAGGTGCTAAAAGTCACACTGGACAGCTTGATATGATTGCCATAAAATCAGGGCTACTTGCCTCCTACCAAATAATTCAACTGGCATCTCACAGGTACTGTGTGGGTGAAAAGCCCATCTTTCTCCCCAATGCAGACCAAGGGACCAAGCTCATTCAAAAAGGGCTGGAAATGTATGTTCTAGTTCTTTTGATTTCATACACCTGCGCTTTATTTTGATTTGTGTTATTTTGACACTCGGGACAAGGAGAGGTATGTCCCAAGGAAAATGACGGGATAGTAAGCCTTTACCTTAAAGTAACTGTTCAAAATAACCTCAACATAAAGTTCAACAGGAATTTCTGGCCCACATTCTAAATCAGTTAAGTATAAAGCACATTAGGAGTGGCAATGCTTCAAGTGCCAACGTGAAATCGTGGCTACATCTAGACTCGGGGAGAAAGCTTAGCTATGCCCGCTAGGAGGATTTGCAGGTAGAATTGCCAGACAGTTACAGACCAGAAAAAGAATCATCTCTGCTTTCTCCCTGGAATGTCTAAGTAGTATTGAGCAGAAGACCTTGACAGGGAAGGAAAGAGAGGTGAACACTGCAACTGTCACCTTGTTATTCTGGTGCCGCCTCTTTAAGACTATTCATGAATATCCAAATCTTATACTTCAGCAAGCTGTGCTCTGAGACTTCATTTTTCTTCAAGACCATTACAATTTTCCTAAGTAAGCCAGAACTTATTAGGAAGTATTGTCCATTGGAATGACGTAATCACTCTCTTCCCTTCGTATTATTATCCATAGGAATGATACAGTGAATCCCTTAGGTCACTTTTATTTGAAGCAAAAGATGCACCTGAAAAATTCTTGGAAATAGCTTAAAGGATGAGAACTTTGCCCCATTATTCCTACATGTACTTTACAAGCCAATATCAATCCCCAACTGAAAAAGTCCTAAAATGTGTCACTTCACATGTAAGTACAATTAAGGAGAGATTTTTAAAAAATACACATTCAATAGCCAAAATAGTTATTTATTAATAATTTAAGGTTTTACATTCTTATAATAAATTTCAGCTCAGAACTTTACACCATGAACATAATGGAGCCACTTGTCTCCCTCCTTCACAATCATATGCATGTCGCCTATTGAGTGGGTACCCACGCTCACACACACGCTTCCAGTTTCGCACAAATTGTTTTTAAAAAGGAAAGAGACCAACCCAAAGTATTGCATTTGAGGTGACACTCCCTGAAGAATTTTGTACAGAGGTAATATACTGTTTAGCACAGCTGAAGTTTAAAAAAAAAAAGTGAGCCCATGATTTTGGTGTCTTTCCAAGATATCCCCTTTGAGACAATACAAGCCAAAATATTTACAAAAGTAAGGCAGAGTCAAACTACATTAAGAGAAAAAAAAGTCACAAGGAAAATATATGAAAGAGACTGAAGACTGCACCATAACAAGGTCTCTGTGATCATAAGTGTCCATGAAAACGTCATTCAGAACTGGTAAAGTCGAGCATGCTGCAAATATATCCTTTGAATTAGAAAAGAGCAAAAGTTTCAATAATTGTTTTAAGAAGTGGCATACTGTCCTTTCTCCCTTTGGATGATTTCTTTTAAACCCATCAAAGGAAAAACAAACACAGTTCAAACAAACACTGTCAAATGATTTAAGATCAAATATTTACAATAATCAAATGGAGTATCAGATTCATTTGATTGATTGATTATTTTATTTATTTATTTTTTTTTGCAAACTGATACTACAAATACAGAGCTGAAACCTCTCTTTGGCTCCTCTATATGCAAAATTGAGTCAGTCTTCACTGAAGACAATATAGAGTCAGTTCCAGATGCAAAAGGAAACAGTCATACAAGGCCCTAAAGAACACATGCTCCTACCCTACCATTTGGTCCTACCCTATATACCTGGAAGTTCTCGAATCCCAGTCCCTGCAGGGGTAGGCTGTACACATAGGTGTGGAGCAAACCTACTGCCTGTATCTATACAGCAGGTCCTGTTCTTCCAACGAGAATGGAGCAAATCTCTCCCTTTGGAATAACCAATCCCACACGTGGTAACCTTGTCTAATACAGACAGCTGGTGTCATGTTGACACCTGGGCCACATACAAAGAAAGCAGCCCAGCTGATGCTGCTAAGAGAAACTGCTGTAGAACGGACACATCCCAGTGTGGCGCCTTTCACGTGGATTGCAAGGAGTCCACCTGGTAGACATTCTGGTTGGAGGGTGTGGTGAAATAGAGCTGCTGTGCTGGGACCCGGTTGTCACAGGGGCTGCTGAGTCCCAGCGTCCTCTCGAAGTCCAGCAGCTGGCCCATGAAGTTGAAGTTGGGGGAGATGTTGGATTTCTTCATCTTCACAATGTCATAAGCATCGTTCATTGACAGATTGAGCTTCTGCATGAGATAAGCCACAGTCACAGTGACTGAGCGGCTGATGCCAGCCAAGCAATGCACCAAGACACCACAGTTTTTGCCCCGGGCTTCATCTGTAAACACACAAAAAGGCAAAATGTCAGTAGACTGAAAACCACCCTTTGTGCACGAACTGAATAATAATGATAATAATAAAAAAGATAAAAAATAATTGTGTGCAGCAGTTGAGCCCTGCAGGCAGCAGAAAATGTATCACTGCGATAAAACATGTACACTGGGCACAATTACATATTTCAGATATTTTCTGAAAAGGGAGCTTTTGTATTAAGTTCCTGCCAACAAAAAACTCCTTAATGTGTGCATTCTTTGCCCCAGCATGTGAATACCAGAAACCCTGCAATACGGTCGTGAATGCCTTTTATACAGACAAGCAGACTGCAAGGGTCTATTAAATTATTCTCCAACTGTTGTGCAGCTAACAATGGAGATATTCAGGCATTTTTAAAGAGAGAGGGAAGTCACAGGGGACAGCCCATTAGGAGGAACAGGATGTCGACATGGCCTGAAAATGAGTTCCTTTGTAATAGGAAATGCATTACAATGCCTGGAGATTCGCTTCTCCAGGCTTTCAGCCCACAGTCCTTCCTGCTGGGCTCAGGTTACCCTCACTGTCTCACTGTGAACTGGTATCACAGTAACATTCAGCTGGATTACAACATCTAGCATTCACAGGGCTTTCCAACGCCTAACTCGGTGTTCTCGAACAACTCCCAGGTCTTTTAAAATTACAAAGTCTTGCTAGAATTCCTGTCTACCTTGAGTACTTTTATCTGGCCCTCCTCTAGGCCAAAGACTGTGGGAAAATTCTGTTGTCTACTTACGAATGGCCCCCCTTTCAAATGACTGAATTCAGAGTCAAGCAGCAGACAGCATTTCAAATACACCTGTGGTCTGCAGACTTGTCAAAAGGCACTTTTTCTTAGCAAGAAGATAAACCAGAATTGGGAACGCCCTTGGAACACCAGAGACCGGCAGTCCCACAAATTAGCAAGCAGCAAGAAAGATGAACAGCTTGAACTCTAGGAAGGGTTAGGAATTTTTCATTTAAAAGTCTAAGCGAGGACTGTTAGTCTCACCTATGAAAGAAATGGCCTCAGGAAAAAACTGGGACAGGTTTTGGCTCCAGTGATCCGAGATGGGGATCTGCTTGTATTTGAACTCTCCCGCGTTCTCAAAGAGGTTCGGCAAATTGGGGGTGACGTTCAAGATGTACTTGATGCCGAACTCCTCCAACACGTCCAGGTTGGTGGAGTCCTTGGCACAACCCAAATAGAGGAAGGGCAAGATCTCCACGGGGAAAGAAGGCTGGCTGTTGGACAGCGGGCTGCCATCCGAGTCCGTTGCACTACTGGGGTCTCGGTCAAGGTCAGACTCAATGTCCGAGGAGGAGTCGGAGCTGATCCGCAGGCCCCCGAGCCCCAGCACTGGCAACGGTGGCGAGCTGCTGCTACACGAGCCGTCTAGATTGGTCTCGCAGTGCAGAGCGAACTCGGCTTGGAACTTACTGAAACCACCTGCCAGGACAAGAAAAGCAATCATGTAACCCGAGATCCCGTAGTAGTTTTCACAGCTTTGAGAGCCGCAGCCTCACGCAAAAACACACCACAGAACCCTTCCAGCCGCCCTGCACACAGAGCCAAATACAAGAGAAAGACACTCAAGTGTGCACCCTTGGGAACAGAACGAACGGGCCCGCCTCCCCTGGGAACCTTTTTTCTTCCGAATCCGGAAATGCACAAAATGGCAACTTTTCAGAATATCTTGAAGGACTAGAAGGTGTCAATCTGCACCCCAACGACCTCTGCCGTCCTGCAAAATCTGAACTCAAAGTCGAACGATAGAAAGCAGGGAATGGTGGGGAATATCCCGGGTAGGAAAGAGGACTAGTTAGAAAGAACCCGCCAGTGCCTGCGGCCGGAAGCCGGTCGATTCCGCACGGGCCCGGCTCGCGGGTGCGGGACTCTAGAGAGGTTCGCAGCCGGGAGCCGGCAGACGGCCCCTGACGCAGCAGCACGGCTCAGAAGCGCCAGCCGAGCGCCGCAGGGGCGCTTCCAGTACGTGCGTCCCGCCTGCAGCTCGCAGCCCGGTGTCCCCCGTCCTGCCCCCGCGCGGAGCTCCCCCGGCTCGTACCTTCCAGGTAGAACGCCCGGCAGCCCTCGTCCTTGAGCTTCTTGAGCAGCAGCCCGAGCACCGACTCGCCGCCCGTATTCTCGTTCCAGTCGCTGCTACTCTCGTCGTAGAGCACCACAGTATCGGTGCCGCAGCGCCGGGTGAATTGGTCCCGGTCCTCGCCGCGCGTGAAGAGCGCGCGCACCGGCAGGTTGCCCTTCTGCAGGCGCCGCAGCATGATCCCCGGGATGGCCACGTTGATGGCTGACTCGATGTGCGACGACTCGTACAGCTCCTGGGGCCGGCAGTCCATCAGCAGCAGCCGCTCGTTGCCCAGCTCCAGCTGCTCGTTGAGCCACGCCACGGTCTTGCTGATCGCCATTTCCGACGCGAAGGGCACGGGTCTGAGCGTATCTATCATGGGGGTCGAGCTGCCGGAGAGGGCGGGGTACCTACCAGACGCCCCTCGGGGCAGGCATAGACCGAGCGCGCCGCGCGAAGCCGCTGCTCTCAGAGCGGGGTTGAATTCCACCTCGCCCTTCCCAAACCCGGTTAGTGCTTGGGGCAGGCGAGACAGAAGTGAAGCCGGCGGTTCTCTCTGCACCCAGCTGCAGCCGCTCGCTCTTAGTGGCAATGAATCTCTCTGAATGAAGCTGCCCGGAGAGTTTTGTTCCTCCCCGGTGAATGAAATCCAATTAATTCGGACTCCGTGCTACTTACAGGGAAGAAAAAAAAAACCCCAGCGTCTCCTAATCCCTCCCTCCAAGACTGCACCTCAAATCCACCCGGGCGTCTTTCTCCTAAGACTATTCAAGTCTCGATTTGCTCACTCTCCCTTAGACTCAAGCCTCGCACACCCCCTGAGCGAGGCAGCTCCTCAATGGATACAAACAGCGAGCGTCTCAATGGATACATTCTCCAGGCCAGCCAATGAGCGCGCTGCGGAAGGGGCTGTTGCCGTGGGGACGGGCCGGCTGGAACAGGTTGTGTTGATGAATTGTTAATGAGTTTGTCATTCACAAAAACGGAAAGGAATTTCCGCTCCGGATAAGCCCCAGTGCAAACAAGCTGCAACAGCGGGCTCGGCGGGAGGAAGGAGAAAGAAGAGGAGGCGGTGGTGGAGGAGGAGCAGGGCACACAAACCGGGGCACTTCAGTTGTCTCATGTTTCCTTCTGTTGAGAGTTCACACTTCGCTTCGGAACTTTTGCGCACAAATGGTGCAATTAGCAGGCACAAAAGCCCTTGTTCGCGACGCCTGGGCGCGCAAGCTAGCTTTAGGGAAACTTGTGCTGACTTTTTCCCTTTTATTCCCTTTAAACTCATTTGGACTGGAGTTCACGTTAACCCCCCCCCACCCCCCTTAGGCAGTGTGTGGCATTTGTTTGCCAGCTTAAAAAGCCCAGCTCTGTTTACTCTGATGTTCTTTTAGCCTAGGCTGTGTTGGGGCTGGTGAACTGCCCGGGCTTTAGTGACCGATGAGGTGTTAAATGCTAATCCAACATCTTTTGAACAAACCAGGATTTTGTTGAAACATTTTTAAGCAAGCAAACAAACAAATACTTGGTTGTCTAGAGAATAGAAAGCAAGCTTTTTCTTTAAAAAGAGCGTTTTAATTAATTTTTTTTAAACAGTGGAGGCTGCAGGAACAAACTCGTTGGGCAGTCCGATGCTTTTATTCCTCTCCGGGGGCGTGGGGCGTTATGAACCATTGTTACGGGGATCCAAATCCCCCGCCCCCGCCCACTGCGCCCTGGCGGGGGGGCGGGTAGCGCTCGTTAATCATTTCTGAGCAGCTAGCTCAGCTTCCGACACAGGAGCCCGCCTGGAAGGGCAGCCTGGGCGAGGTGCACCAAGGGCATGCTGAGCCGGGCCGTCTGTCCCCACCATCCGCAAAGCCTGGGGAAGTCCTCCCGCAAGGCCTGTAGGCTGCGGGGGCTCTGGAGGGCTCGGCGATTGGTTACTGTAGACCGAGGCATGTCAAAAGGGAGACTCTCTCCCGCCCCCCGACTTCCCTCACAGGGTCACCCCCTTCCCTGCCCGGGCACCCCCTCCCCTGCGAGTCGCCGGGCCCTCGCGGAGCACCGCCCGCTCCTACGCGTTGCGCTCCTCGCTAGCACCCGCCGCCTCCGCCTCCTCGTTCAGCGGGCGCGGGTCGTCCGGCGACACCGAGGACCGGTGCAGGGCCGATGCGGGACTTCGGGCTCCGGAGAGGCCTGGGGTGGGTGTGGGGCGAGGAGAAGTGCCTGCCGGGAGCCCCTGCTCCCGAGGAGAGCTGGGAGTCCCGGGGAAAGTGTCTGCCGCCCTGCAGAGCCAGCAGGTAACTGGGGAGGTGCTCGCCAGGCCAGCAAACTGCGCTCGGCCGGGGTACGGCGGGGCGGAGCGGGGCGGGCGGCGGGGTCCGGATAGAGGCGTGGCGGGGGCCACGGCGGCGGCGGGTAGACGCATTCCAGGCGCGCAGAACTCTGTTGTTATATAAAAGTACTGGGGCTGCAGCTCCCGAGCGGAAAGCCACCTGTGTGCGGCCGGCGTGGCGCGCAGCGGAGGGGGAGGATGGGGGCCTGTGGCCGGAAGGCGCGGGCCCTAATCCGGCTGCCCCTCCCTAACCCACGGCGGAAAAGAGGGCGCGCATTGTCCCGCCGCCGCCGCCGCCACCGCCGCCACCGCCGCCGCCGGGGAGGCGGAAGCGGAGGCAGCCGCTCGGCGGGGAGCGGCTTTTCCGAGCGCCCTCGCGGCGCTCTGCGTCCACCGCTGATCTCGCCGAGGGCACCTGAGGTCGCGGGGTCTCCCCAAGCCAGACGCCCCACACCCACGGGCTGGCCTGCTGACGCCCCCGCTCCAATTTGCATTTTTAGTCACCCGCCTCTTCTTTGGTTTGGGGAATGTAGGCTAAAAACAGGCGGCTGCGAGGCCCAGGTTGCCAATTTTGGAGCTTTGCTACAGTCAGGCCGCCCCTGGAGGAGCGTGCTCGGTGAAGGTGGGAGTTGCAGCGCTCCTATCCCCGCGCCTTTTTTGGGCATCCCTTGGAACAGAGCTCCCATATTTCACTGGATATCATCCAGTTCCAGCTGGAGGAGGCCTGCGCTGGAGTTGACGCCTCCGATCCGCCTCCACCTGTTACAGATGTTCCTACCCCGAGACCTTTCTGTTACTGGGACCTGGAGGCGAGGAGGGGAGAAGCAGGATGCCTTGCAGCGGAACTGAGAAGTGCATAATCTTTCAGCCCAAGACCAACAACAGAAAATGCAAGAAGGGAAATTGTTTTCCACATAGCTATTTTAAAAGTGCTGTTACCTGAGCCTGGGCATCAATTTGGAAAGATGGTTGCAACACTTCTCAAATATGAAACATTTAGCTTTACCCATGCTTCTGAACCCTCAGTCCTTCTCAGGACACTGTATAAAATGGCATTCAGACCGCTCCGTCCTAAAACGCGCGGTATAAAGAAAGGGTCTCTGGAGTGGGGCGGCTCGGGTTTGTATTGTGCCCTCACCCCTTCCTAAATGTGCGACCTTGATTACATCATCTAACTCTTTTAAGCCGTAGTCTTCCACGCTGGCATACGGAAAATGACAATCGCTGTGATGACTGAATGGGTAAAGTGAGATGCCCTGAGACGTTGTTGGTGTGTCGTTAACTGTCGATATTATTTTTATCTCTCTGGATTCTGAACTTGCAGAATGGCCTCCGTCCTTTCAATCCCAAAGACGCCCTTTGATGCCTAACAGCCCGCCTGAAATTCCCCAGTCTAAGGAGAAATCCTCTGAAGAACTGCCCTAAGCAGTTTAATCCATGCCAATTCAGCTGTCAAGCAAAGCAGGTGCTGTTACAGACCATGATCAAAATCCTTTAACACAGTTAAATACCGAATATACCCAGCTACCCTTCTAACTTCTCCCTACTGGTCCCCTCTTAAACACTCTGTACACTAAGCTGATATAATAGAGGTAATATGTAATGGGTATTTACCACCTGGTGGGCATGGTCTTGATTTCTGTGTATACATGCATATTTCCGTCAGTCTTCAGAAAACCCACGCAAATTATCCTCATTTACAGAGATTAAGGAATTTGCCTGAGGGCACACAGGAGCAAACGGTGGGGTCAGGATTTGAAGCCTGACTTCACAGAGCCTCAAGGACTACCACATACCCATATTACAGGGTGTTGTGGAGACCGCGCCCACCACGCTTTGCTGTTGCTGCTGAAATTTGAAGGATTCAAGGTCTGCACTTTGAATTTTGACCACCAGGCATTTCCGGGCTTCACAAATTATATTGCTACTTCCCCACAGATGTCAAGGATCAAAAGTTAGGCTCATTTCCTTCCTGTGCCTTTTACATCTGGCGGGTTTCTTTGTATGCACCTTTTCATTAGTCAACCATTCAATAAATGCCCATACAAGTTTTCTTTCTTAGAGTATGTCTTAGGTGCTAATCCTTGCATCTGCCATTACTGATGTGTCTCAGTGTAGCATATGGGCCTGAGTTCAAATCTTAGCTCTGTCTCTAACTAGTATTTTGATAGGGGAAAGTCACTTAACCTCTCCGGGCCTCCATTCATTCATTCATTCACTCATTCAGTCACTCATTTACTCTAGGTACCAGGAAAGCAGCAGTGAATAAAACAGGATAAGAACCCTGCCCTCCTGGAGCTTACATTCTAGTAACAACAGGCAATGAACAAAATAAATAATTATACAGTATATTAGAAAGGAAAAGTGCTATGGAGAAAAATAAAGCAAGGAAAGGAATTCAGCAGTATGTAAAATGGGGAATAGTTACACCTGCCTCAAAGGACTGTGAGGATAGAGACAGCCAAGATGACACACAAAGGGCACAAAGTAGGCATTCGATGGTTTTTAAACTCATTGCTCCATTTCTGCATAAAACTGACTCGCTGTTGCTGGTGATCCTGCTTTGAATCTCATCATCCTGGCCCTGTTGCCGGGGACCCCAGGAAAAGCTTTCTCAGGAGAGCTCTAGTGACTATAAGAGCCGCAGGCTTCCTTACTTCCAGAGACCTCAGTTCCCTGCCTAGGATATCAGTCACATGTAGAGAACTGTGTTTAAAGGTTGGAGAGTACAGCAGGTCATCTCTGATCCATTTTCATAAGTACACAGAAACAATTTCAGAGATCCTACTGTCTCTCTGTGTGATAGTGTGTGCATGCAATGAGCACTCGTGCTTGAATTCTTCCTGGTGTTTCCCCCTGGAAAGTTCCTTAAAAGAAAATCTTTCAGTTATAAATGTTTGCTTGGTTATTGGAGAAGCATTTCAACTTTGCAGGAATTTTCCTGCATTTGAGAACACTTGCGATTGATGAGACCTGAAAGGGTTAGTATGATCTTTAATCTTGGAGTAATCTCTATGAATATAATGATATTTATTAACACATCATGTGAAAATAGTTAAACAGATTTTCACCTAATAGGGAGAGAGTGTTTTGGAAGATCTGACTTAAAAATGGAGTCTTTTTTTTTAAATTTGTTTTTTTATTTTTGGCTGTGTTGGGTCTTCCTTGCTGCACGCGGGCTTTCTCTAGTTGCAGCGAGCGGGGGCTACTCTTCGTTGCGGTGCATGGGCTTCTCATTGCTGTGGTTTCTCTTGTTGCGGAGCACGGGCTCTAGGTGCACAGGCTTCAGTAGTTGTGGTGCGTGGGCTCAGTAGTTGTGGCTTGCTGGCTCTAGAGTGCAGGCTCAGTAGTTGTGGCACACGGGCTTAGTTGCTCCACGGCCTGTGGCATGTACCAGGGATCGAACCCGTGTCTCCTGCAATGACAGGCGGATTCTTAACCACTGCGCCACCAGGGAAGTCCCTAAAATAGACTCTGTGGCATATCCAGGATTCAGGATTTTTAGAGGTCCCGGGGAGGCCCTCAAAGTGACAGTCAGTGGAGTGAAGTCAGACAGAGAAAGACAAATATCATATGATATCACTTATATGTAGAATCTAAAAAAAAGCGTACCAATGAACTTATTTCCAAAACAGAAGTAGAGTAACAGATGTAGAAAACAAACTTAAGGTTACCAGGGGGTAAGTGTGGGAGGGATAAATTGGGAGACACACACTTCTATATATAAAATAGCTAACTAATAAGGACCTCCTGTATAGCGCAGGGAACTCTACTCAATACTCTGCAATGACCTATTTGGGAAAAGAATCTAAAAAAAAGAGTGGATATGTGTATATGTATAACTGATTCACTTTGCTGTACACCTGAACCTAACACAACATTGTGAATCAACTATACTCCAATAAAATTTTTTTTTTTTAAAGTGACAGTTGGTGAGTTTCAGGACAGCTAAACCTCAGAACAGAATTTAACTGCATTTGAGAAATATGTTTGAAATAGTCCGACTTTAAATAAAGGGCATATGGGGTTCACAAAACTCATGTTGTGCTTTCCTGACAGGTGCCTTGAAAAGACAGCAACTTATGTCAGACCGGTAGGAACCGTGGAACCCAAGAGGCCCAAAGGACTGACAATAGGAAACCCAGGTAATATACAATGATGGGCTGTGCATGGAAAAAACCACAGGGAGCTTCAAATGTGAGCCCCAAATTAAAATACCATGACTGCAGATCCTTGTTTGCCATCCAACTGCTTCTGGTGTTGCAGCTTCATGCGGCTTGCCCCAGGGTCAGCTGCGGGGAGCTTATTGAAGGCGGGTAACAATGTCCCCAAACAATGCAGCCGTGCAGGGAAAGGCAGGTAAGCTTAGACGGGGACTAACAGGTAGCTAGACAGCAGCAGTTCCAGAGTCACATCCACAGTCACATGGAGGGAGTGGTCGGAGCTTTCCTGTAAAAGAGATGGCACTTTCACACCTTGCCGGAATTATACAGCCTGAAGAAAAATATGAACTACTGTGAAATTCAGACCTTGACCCCAATCGAAGCTTTTTAAAAATTAGGTCTTCATCAGCTTTCTTGGGTTTCTGTTTCCCCTCACCTGATGGAATACCTATTAGTGTACATTCAGGATCCCATAGAGACTCTCTCAAGAATTTTCTTTGGAAGTTAGTCTCTGGTAAGGAAATTCACTTACAGCTAGCAGTGCTGATTTCTTCTTTCAGATGCTTTTGTCCTTTTCCTTCCCATGGGAAAACATTCCTTCATTCTTCCCTCTTCGCTTTTATTTTCACAAAGTAGGAAAGTAAAAGCACGTGTAAATGTATGTGTAAGAAATCATCAGGAGGTTGGCATCTCTGCATCCGCAGTATAGCCAAGTTCACTTACTGTTAGATTTTCTGGTTTGTTTTTTGTTTTGGAAAAGGAACAACAGCACCTTGCTTCCCATTGTACTATTTCCAAAGCCCGGGTGAGGATCCTTGGTGGGAAATTAGGCTTACATTTCCTTCAGGGGAGGTGAGGGACTCTATGTATTCATCTTTCAGGAACCTTCCCTGGTCGTGTCATGGGGCCTCATGTATGCAGCATCCTGGGCATTGGCCATGCTGCATCTACATGCAGTATATTTGCCCTGTGCCTCCTTGTATGGGCCATGTTTCCTGGGTGACATTTCTCCTCATCTTGTGTTCCTTTATTTATGCAGGTGTGAGAAGCACAAGTTGCTGTTGTGTAAGAGAACTAATTATTTTTCTAAGTAGGTGCTATTTCCTGCCAGCCTATTTTTGCCTCAGCAGTCAGTAGAAATGACTGTGTGTCCGCAATGCAAGGAATGCTTTCGCTCAGTTTATCAAACTTAAGAACTCACAGATTCCTCAGGAATATATTTGTGGAACCCCAGGAGCTTCCAAACCCCAGTCTAAGCAGTACTGCTTTAGGGCATTTGGTGGGTTAATTACAAAAGCTATATTTGGATATACCATGAAAATAACAACAGAAAACTACAGTTTCTTCAACACCAGGCTTTGCATGTGTTCAGTCTAATTACGGTGATAATTCTGCATAGCAGGTATACTATTACCACAATTTTATAGTGGGGAGGGCTGGGCTCAAATGTCAGGTGATTACACTGGAATCTAAATATCTCAGTCCCTTCAAAACCTCTTTAGTACCCGCTGCTCCCTACCTGATAAGAGTGACTTCATGCTACCTATTATAAAATAGCAGCATCTACATTATTTGTTCAGTTTTATCTTGCTGGTCAAGACTGGGAGTTCTAGAGTCAGACCAACCTGGATTCTAAACCTTTCTAGAGTGTGACTCTGAAGGAAATTGCATAATCACCATATACCGCAGTTTCCCTATCTGTAAAGTGAGGATAGTATATCACAGGATTATTGTGATAAATGAGTTACATTTGTAAAGGGGTAGGAACAATCCTGAAACAATACTAATTCATTGGCAGTTACCTGTTTTTATTATTAACACACACACACCCCCCGCCCCACACACACACAGATCTTAATAAGTGTTTACTGACCTTGCTGAAAAGGGATTATATAATGAAAAACACTACAGTGCCAGTTTTGTTCTTAGGAATAGAAAAAAAATCAGTGCAAGACTCTGAAAGAAAAATGCTAAAGAGCAGAGTCAATTGCTTTACCACCCCTCTTAGTTGCTGATGTAAGCAGCCCAGATCTCAGTGTGCTGAGAGATCTGGATAAATTGGGGACCTTGGGGACATTGGTTGTCTTGGAGGGACTTCCCAGCAGTCTAGGACTGACTTGCTGAAGCAGCAGGCACTTTCCCCCTCCATCACTGCTGGCTCACAGCCCGTCCTTGCACTGTGCAATAGCTTGCACAGTCTGCAGGAGGTGAATTGGAAGTCTACTGGCCCAAGCGATGTAACCATCCTCAGTGATCTGGGTTTGTTGTCGCTGATGGGAGCACCCATTGATATACTCAAGCTTTTAAGGCCTCCTGCAACTAAGAAATCTCCTCTGGAAAGTTCCTTCCTTCCTCTGACGTCTTGCCTAGCAAGAGCTTTTCAGGTGGAGGGAGAAGGAGCTGAGTCAGAGCTGGGTATGAGAGCCAGTCTCCCATGATTGGCAGGAATCTTCCATTATTGGGTGAAGAGTGCTCTGCTAAAGGCCACATGGTAGAAGCATACCTAGCCTTAAGTAAACGGGCTACCTGCTCAGCACAGTTTCTATAGTAATTTTTTGCACATGCATGATTCCAAGGTTATTTTTATTAAATGTCTGACAAATATCAGGTTTTTCTGGAGCCATCAGAAGTTTTAGATTCTTTACCAAAAGTCTAAACCCTTGCCAGGTCATGCCCCGCCCCCTCCCCCAATCCATCCCTCTCGCCTAACCAGCTTCCCAGGGAAAAAGCCTTTATAATGGGGATTTCTCTGCTCTTTTGTTATAGTGTCTGTATGGTAGTTTACTTTAAGTAATTCAGTATAGCTACTGTAGTACTCTAATGCTTTAAAGATGGAGAATTAGCTGTGACATTCTCTAATATGAACCAATACCTTAGACTCAGTGACCTGTGAGGTTTATTTTGGTTTTTTTTTTTTTTTGCGGTACGCGGGCCTCTCACTGTTGTGGCCTCTCCCGTTGCGGAGCACAGGCTCCGGACGCGCAAGCTCGGCGGCCGTGGCTCACGGGCCCAGCCGCTCCGTGGCATTTGGGATCTTCCCGGACCGGGGCACGAACCCGTGTCCCCTGCATCGGCAGGCAGACTCTCAACCACTGCGCCACCAGGGAAGCCTCAGGTTTTTTTTTTTTAATTTGCATAAAAGATGTTAAAAAGTTATATCTGTTGCTGAAATTGGTGGCGCTTGCGATGTGTCTTGTTAGGGGAGGTGTGACAGGACCCGTGGATCTCTTATGACCAAGATATAAGAGGGCAGCCAGACCACCTGCATAGGTAACCATGCAGCCTTCAGCACTGGAGCCTGTGACCCTCCACTTCACCTGGGACCCTGCCCTCTGCCCTGTGAGACTACACCCCCTGCTGGGTTTTATTCTGGAATGTTGCTGCCTTTCCTTCAGCATGGGCCTCTCATGCGAGGTGCTGTTCATCAGAATACTGAGGTGGAGAGAAGGACTCAGTTTGGATGACTGTACGTACTTGCTGAAACATTTGTGTGTGTGTGTGTGTCTAGTTAAATTTGGTATGAGATTTACTTGTATAGTGAGAGTGAGGTGGGGTGCAGTGAAGAGTGTGACCTAAATCTGGGGTCTCTAACCACTAGAAGCCTCTGATTTTTATCCAAAGAATCTGACATTTATCCAACATACACCTTGGCTCAGAAGCAAAGCATCTGAAAAATATAGATGCTCAAATCCCAGCTCCAGTACGTCTGATTTAAATGATATCTGGGTCCGAGGCATCAATATGTTTCAAAAGTTCCCCCGGGAATTCCAATACGCAACCTGGGTTGAGAACCTCTGCCTTAGAAGGATTCACAACACTCACTCCGCTTGCCTAGGGAGAGGTTTCCAGCCAGACCAGGGGGTCTCAAAATAAATGTTTAGAAACAGCTGGAGGTACTTGCCCGTGGTCCACACTCCAGACTCCCACTCAGGGACCCTGATTGAGGTCTAGAGAGGGACCCAGGTAATTGCCTTTTAGTCCAGCAGCCAATAGTGGCTCTTACAGATGGACCACACTTTGAGAAGCTCCTAATAGCCTGGACAGCCAGATTCCTCACCCACCAGCTCTGGTCCACAAGTATAGAAATTTTCTTGTAGGTTACCTGGAAAGATGAATCAAATAGTACACTTTATCCGCAAATATCAGAACTTCGTAACAGAAAAATGCAACCTCAGACATAACTAATCTGCTTGTCCCTGTCAACTCAACTCTTTAACTGGCACGAGCTCTGATTTCTTTCCAGGAGTGCTGAAACGGTACCCAGATCTGCCTGTGGTTTTGCCTAAAAAGGGTTTCTCTTGACAACAGCATCAGGTCTTGCGTTGAACACTGTTGTGTGTCTAGATCTGAAGTGATTGCTGGAGCATATGGAAATCAGTAAGAGTCAGACCCTGCTGTCACAAAAAATAAGTCTGACTGGGGAGGTTAGACACATGCCCAGGTTCCTAGAATGTAAGAAACTAAATGTAGTAATTGCCATAGAAAAAATGTACAACGGGATCAAGAGGAGGAAATGGGTCCATTGACCCTGGGTGTTGGTAAGTGTCCCAGAGAAGACAATATTTGAGGCAGATCCCCGTGGGTAAGCAGATTCCCTCCCCATGGTCCCAGAAGGATAGAAGAAGAAAGGCACTCTGGGTAGGAGAGCCAGATGGCATGAGCGAAAGTTTGGAGGCATGGACGGACGTGCGTGAGAGCTAGAGAGCAGTTGAGCAGTTATAAATGGCACAGAGTGGCAAAGAAAGAGGAAAGGTAGTTTAAAGCCAGATGGACCTGGGCTTTGGATGTCCTACTAAGGAGTTTGGAATTTTTCTTTAGGCAGTGAGAAGTCATCACAGATACTTATACAGGGGTGTGGCATGATTTCAGAATATGGTTCTGGTAACAAAGCAGGTGAGTAGACTGGAGGGGAGAGAGAAACTGGGGGCAGGAAAACCAGTTAGGAAGCAATTGCAGTTGTTCAAGAAAATGATGCCCTCCACCATAATAGTCCTATTCCTAAAATAATGTACTAATCATCTTGCTTCATTTTATTCCTCTTATTTCTGGGGCTAGAAAAATCACTTAGCCTTTCTGTGACTCAGAATCCCTCCCTATTAATAGAATATGACAAAAATCCTTATCTTACCTCACACAGGGAGGTGCTGAGAGATGCTTGTAAGCCAGGAAAGAGGGGGAAATGTTATTCTAAATGCCATTGGTGTCATTTCTCTCCAGGAGACAAACTGCCTTTTGCCTCTAACTTTTTCTTATGAAAATTTCAGACCTGCAGATAAGTTGAAAGTTGAGTAAAAGCATCAGAAATGGTTAAGTTTCTGCAGAAGCTCCAAGTGCTTACTACCCAGGAAGTGGCATTTCTAATACAATCACCCGCGGCCTTTAGGATGAAAATGCCATTGCAACATGTGTGGCTAAAAACACTGCTCCGTAAAGTGAAATTTTGCAAAAAAAAAAAAAACAAAAAACTTGTCTCCCCATTGTTTTTCTTTTCATTAGAAACAAAAGTGTAAGGGATGAATTTTCAAAAAAAAAAAAAAAACAAAAAACTTGTCTCCCCATTGTTTTTCTTTTCATTAGAAACAAAAGTGTAAGGGATGTCTCCTGTTACTCCTGTTGCTGAAATGGGGGTGGGGGGTGTCCCCTGTCTGTAGAGGAGCTAAACACGGTCATTTAAGTGAAGAGTTGGGCATAATGCTTTCAAGTGTTCTTGTTTTTGGGGTCCTAGACTCTGGTCTGGTAGCAAGGGACACCTGGCCGTGCCTTTTCCACCTGCTGCCGCGGCCTCTCTGACAACTAGATCGCCATTTCACCACCCAGAGCCATAGCAGAATTCTCTCCTCTTTTTGGAAGGGTATCACTGGTATCTGTCACAGAATGCAGTACAGACTGAAAATGCTTTCCATTTTGTCAAAATGACTGTCTTCTACCTTTTAAAAAATCCATGCTCAATATATCTGCTGAGTTGGGGCAAGATCTTCTGAGGAATAAAAAGATAAATCACATGGGGACACTCGCCTCAAGAAGCTAACAGGTGGGACCATGACCTAAGAGAGAATGTTGCTGAAGTAGCATTCAGTGTGCAGGTAGAACAGTATCAAAGTTCAAGATCCAAAAGGATGGTGGTGTTAGGTGACGGACGGAGTCCTGCCAACCCAGGATGGGGCGATTTAGACTTACAACGAGGAGCTCCACAGTTCTTTGTTTTAGATATGAAAACTAAATGATTATAGAGTGATATAATAAGGGTACATGTCAGGAACACATAAGGAGAAGATACTATACAGCACTTGCCAAGGAGTTCCATAAGGAATAAGTGATTAGTTCTCTCAAATGGAAATATTTGCTCTGGTACAGTAAATTATTCTGATTCATTTGTTCTCTCTTAACATGCATTTCTTGGAAAACTTACTGGTGAAATTCATCACAAAGTAATTGGGAGATTACAAATTACAGAAGAATAACCCTTTTTAATCCTTACACAAATTAGTTCTTATTTTAAGGGCAGTTTAAATATCACAACATCCCAGTCTGCATTTGCATTTACTTCCCCATTACACGTTAGATTCTTTTACTTCAAAGAGCTCAAGGAAAACAGCTAGAAACGGCTGTGCTGACAACAAAGAATCTATTACAAAGGGAATTAATAAAGATTTATCCATTTACTAATAAAGTAATGTGACCATTTGATAATTTTAATTTCTGATTAGATCTTTAAAGGTGACTTATTCACTTCCTTTCAAAAAAATGTGCAAGACACAGACTGGGAGAAAATATTTGCAAAAGGCACGTCAGATAAAAACTGTTACCCAATATATGAAAAAAAAAAACTCTTAAAACTCAACAGTAAGAAAATGAACAATCTGATTTTTAAAAGGGCCAAAGACCTTAATGGACACTTCCCCAAAGATATACAGATGGCAAGTAATCAGGGAAATGCAAATTAAAACAATAATGAGATACCACTGCACACCTGTCAGAATGGCCAAAATCTGAAACACTGACAACACCAGAGGCTGGCAAGTTGTGGAGCACCAAGAGCCCTTATTCTTTGCTTGTGGGAATGCAAAATGGTACAGCCACTTTGGAAGACAGTTTGGCAGCTTCTTACAAAACTAAACATACCCTTATCATAGGATCCAGCAATCATACTCCTTGGTATTTACCCAGAGAAGTTGAAAGCATGTCCACAAGATAAACCTGCACGCAGATGTTTATAGCAGCTTTATTCATAACTGCCAAAACTTGGAAGCAACAAGATGTCCTTCAGAAGGTGAATGGGATAAATAAACTGTGGTACATCCAGACAGTGGAATATTATTCAGCACTAAAAAGAAATGAGTTATTAAGCCACGAAAAGACATGGAAGGAGCTGAAAAGCATATTGCTAAGTGAAAGAAGCAAATCTGAAAAGGCTACACACTGTATGATTCCAACTATATGACACTCTTGGAAAGACAGAACTAAAGAGACAGGAAAAAGATCAGTGACTGCTGAGGGCTGGAGGGAGAGAGGGATAAATTGGTGGAGTACAGAGGCTATTTAGGGTGGTGAAACTATCTGTACAATATTATAATGGTGGATACGTGTCAGTATATATTTGTTAAAATTCATAGTATGTCCCACACCAGGAGTGAGCCCTTATGTAAATTGTGGACTTTGGGTGATAATGATGTCTCAGCGTAGGTTCCTCACTTATAACAAAGTTCCACTCTGGTGGGGGATGTTGGTAATGGGGGAGGTTGTGCATGGTGGGGGCAGGGTGTATATGGGAAATCTCTGTACTTCCTGCTCAATTTTGCCCTAAACCGAAAATTGCTCTAAAAAATAGTCTTTTTTTTTTAAATTAATGAAAAAATAATGCGTATGCTGCTTCCAGTTGACTTGAAACTACAGAATACAGCTTTCTCATGAATTAGATGAAAGCCCCTTTTCAAATGTCTACATATATTGTGCAATTTTTTCTTCTCTTAAAAAATAAAACATTATTGAGTTATATTTGGATAGATGATACTTGTGCATGGAAAAGGAAAGAAGTGGTAGAGAGTAAAAGTAAGTCTCTCCTAGATACCTAGTTCCTTTCCCTAGAGGCAACTATTGTTAACTGGTCTGGTACATCCTCCCAAAGAGAGAGTCTATGCATATACAAATGTATACATTTACTATTACTGATGTTATTACTGATGTTACACAACTGTAGCAGACTAAACATACAGGAGTGCAATTTGTTTTTTCACTGAGCACATTTTGGAGATGGGCTTTGTAAACTGATAACAGCTACTATGGAGAACAGTATGCAGGTTCCTTAAAAAACTAAAAATAGAACTACCATATGACCCAGCAATCCCACTACTGGGCATATACCCTGAGAAAACCATAATTCAAAAAGACACATGCACCCCAATGTTCATTGCAGCACTATTTACAATAGCCAGGTCATGGAAGCAACCTAAATGTCCACCAAAAGAGGAATGGATAAAGAAGATGTGGTACAGATATACAATGGAATATTACTCAGCCATGAAAAGGAATGAAATTGGGTCCTTTTGCAGAAACATGGATGGACCTAGCGTCTGTCATACAGAGTAAGTTGGAAAGAGAAAAAACAATATATTAACACATATATGTGGAACCTAGAAAAATGGTATAGATGAACCTATTTGCGGGGCAGGAATAGAGATGCAGACGTAGAGAATGGTTGTGTGGACCCGGAGCTGGGGTGAAGGGGGGATGGGATGAATTGGGAGATTGGGATTGACATATATACACTACCATGTGTAAAACAGATAGCTAGTGGGAACCTGCAGTATAGTGCAGGGAGCTCAGCTGGGTGCTCTGTGGTGAAGTAGATGGGTGGGATACAGAGGAGGGGAGGGAGGTCCATGAGGGAGGGGATATACGTATACCTATAGCTGATTCACTTCATTGTACAGCAGAAAGTAACACAACATTGTAAAGCAACTATACCCCAATTAAAAAAAATAAGAAAGAAAACATAAGAGCTTCTTCATTCTCTTTAATAGCTACATAGTATTCTGTTTCATGAGCATAGATAGCATGGTTTATTTCTGCAATCTTCCTATGGATGGGCATGGTGGTTCTTCATCTTTTCTGCTACTGCAAGCAATAACTGCAGTGAATATGCTTTGATACATTTATCTACTTTGTATATGTTTGTGGGATAAATTCTTAAATGTGGAATTGCTTGGTCAGAGTATGCAAGTTTATAATTTTGCTTCATATCACCCAAATGCCCCTTTCAGAGATTGTACTAGTTTGCATTACTGCCACTCATGTATTTTTTTCATACCTTAGCTGACACAGTGTGCTCTCAAACCTTTTGCCAATCTGATAGATGAATCTTGATATCTCATGGTGACTTTAACTTCCCTTTCTCTTATTAAGAGTCAGGTCAAAAATAAAACAGAAGAGTCAGGTCAAGCATCTTTGCATATGTTTAAAGCCTGTTTGAATTTCCTTTCCTATGAACTATCTACTCATATTCTGTCCCATTTTTTGTATTGGTAAATAAATAAATTAAAATCCTATTTTATTTGTATACCTTATTTTTCAACCATAATATTAAGTTGATGGTAGCCACTGAATTTAAATACCATAACTCAATCATTAGTTTCAAATGGAAAAAAAAAAATGTGGAGGCACTTAATCCCTGAGCACACTTTGATACATAATTCACTGGTGCTTGACTTTTCCTTTTCAACTCATTCTAAATGTCATCTTATAATGAAAACTGTTTCCAGTCCTCAGGCTTGCTCAGGGTCCAACAGCTCTGGGTTTTGTTTGTTTCGTTTTAATCCCAGAAGAGTCTTTTTTTTTTTTTTTTTTTTTTTTTGCGGTACGCGGGCCTCTCACTGTTGTGGCCTCTCCCTTTGCGGAGCACAGGCTCCGGACGCGCAGGCTCGGCGGCCATGGCTCACGGGCCCAGCCGCTCCGCCGCATGTGGGATCTTCCTGGACCAGGGCACGAACCCGCGTCCCCTGCGTCGGCAGGCGGACTCCCAACCACTGCGCCGCCAGGGAAGCCCAGGAATTTTAATTCATTAAAATAACAGCCTTAATATTCTCTTCCAGCATTCACAGTCTCTGCCTTTCGATAGTACCAAATATCTTAGCGCCTTTATCCTCGCCCCCCGCCTTTCAATAAGAAGATCCTGTCTAGTCCATTAAATATAGAAGTGAAAAAGTCCTTTTCTCTTTCTCAGTCTGGGTATGGTTTAAAGTGTCTTGTTTACAATCTCCAAATATCACATTGCTCTTGGTGGCTGATATTCTCTAGCAATTGATTAAAAGATACATATTTTACCCTAAACTGAATATCGTGAATCAAAAGGATTTTTAGTATTACTTTGAACCGGCTTTATCACACCTACATATCAGGAATTTGCTGAGAGTGAAATGGAAGGTAAAGACACAAAGAAGACAGAGGATAGCATCAAAGGTAATATGATGGAGATCAGGAAGTAGGTTTGTAAATACCAGGCTGTACGTAGGAGAAGCTGCTATATCTGTTGTTCTGGTTTACCACCAACCAGGCTGGGCAGAAGTAACCAATCTGAGAAAAGAATTGCTAGTATCCAATCCTACTGTGGTGAGAGGAAACCCACTTACAGGAAAGTTAGATGAGATTTAGAGACCATATTCTCAACCCAGAAACACTTCACTGGAGCAGCACTGGTTAACCTTAATGCAAACCTTAGATCTCCGTTCATTCTTCTTCTTAAGAAGAAAATACACTGTTGGCAGGAGGCCAGATTGAAGATACAACGTGTGTGTGTGTGTTGTTGTTTTTTTAATCATTGTCTTAACCAAATTTCCTAGAGAATAAAACCTGCAGCAAAGATTACTTGCTAAGGCTATGTTGGATTCGGCAATCCCAGGGCTGCAAGAGAGAGAAAGAGAGATGAGGCAGGGAAGAAAGGAATGCAGATACCAGGCGGGCGTGTTAAGGAACTGGCCATAAAGTCACGAGGAATTATGGGCCAGTTGCTCATCCTGCAAGTCACCTTGAAGCAATCCATCAGGTAGGGGTGGGGGTGGAGGAAGGAAGAAGGGTTTATCTTCTTGGCCTCCAGTCCCGTGATTCAAAGTTTAAGTCCCCTGCCACATCTGGGTTGTTTTTCAGCCACTTCAGGGAGCCATTAGGGAAGCCAGATTCCACATCTTAGCAAGCCGCCTGGAAGACGTGGGAGGGCAGCAGCCATCCATAAGGTACATGAGTCTTGTCTGGTCAGACCTGGGCCAGGAACCACTGAGGCTCCTGTTACAGCAGGTGAGATGTGGTCCCACAGGAACCCCGCCCCCAGGAGGCTCTCCATTCGGGACGAGGCAGAGGCTGGGGGTCAGGTGAATCTGGGGCATCCCGAGAGGCACAAAAATGAGTCCAGTATAGTCATGTTTATAAATTATGAAGAATCATTTTAAAGCTTTTAGGATCCAAGAATTAGTGCTTTTGTGAAGGTTAGTAGGAATGACTTTCAGATAAACGGGTCATCACATCATAATGAGGGTGGAAATTCTATTATTAACAAGATTTGTGATGGCTGAAATATTTTTTATGATTATTCAGATTGATTTCTGGACTGAGTTTACTCATTCTCCATCAGATGACTTTTATTATTAAAGTGGATTCTGCAGGAGTGTTCATTAATAAAAAATGCTCTTAACCACAATTCTTTGGTTCCAAGTGGTATATATATATATATATATATATATATATTTTTTTTTTTTTTTTTTTTTTTTTTTTTTTTTTTGTGGCCATGGCCCACGGGCCCAGCCGCTCTGCGGCATGTGGAATCCTCCCAGACCGGGGTGCGAACCCGGTTCCCCCGCATCGGCAGGCGGACGCGCAACCACTGCGCCACCAGGGAAGCCCCCCAAGTGGTATATTTGTGTTAAGAAACATATCTCAACTTCTAGACACATGTTTTACCAAAACTCCTATTGCACTAAAAATCACAAGCTCTTACCTCTCTGCACATTCATTCGTGTGCTCACAACAGGGTCCTGTGCTGTGGGTCTAGGGGAGGGAGGGCAGATGGTGGTGATGGAAGTGGGGAAAAAAAATCAGTGGAAGAGAGTCTGTTGATGGAATGAGTTTCATAATCTAAAAATAAGATAACCACAA
This sequence comes from Physeter macrocephalus, assembly GCF_002837175.3. Taxonomy (NCBI): domain Eukaryota; kingdom Metazoa; phylum Chordata; class Mammalia; order Artiodactyla; family Physeteridae; genus Physeter; species Physeter macrocephalus. The sequence continues at coordinate 23,566,244 of NC_041219.1, forward strand.
TTACTTATCCTAGTATTCCATCCAGATAACATTTGGAAATTTACATAGAAGTAACAGGAGGGCCTACATGAAGCCTTTTGAAAAAAAGTCAGCTTTTCAAAAATGTATGTTCTCTTGGATTTTCGGGACTCTAGAAACTTATTTTTAGTTATCCAAGTGAAAAGACCATAGTTGGTGTCATCTCCGTACAAACAGCAAGAAGCTCACTTTGGGGAGCAACACATGGGCACTTGTCCCGAACATCGTAGTGTCTTTATGTCCTTTCCACGCCCCCCACCATCAAAAGCCCCACCGAGAACAATTTGTGTTTTCCCGCCTCATGCAGATTTCTATGTGAATGTAGTCTCTCTTCTCCAGCTTCCCTCTAGGCATTTGCCAATCCCTTATGAGGTTAGGGAGCTTGCACTGTGGCACAGAAAGAATATTCATGTACTGACTTCATATCCTGCAGGAGAAAGAAGACAGCAGGAGAAATTCTGTTGCCACTAATTGAAAGGAGTTTATCACCTTATCTTTAGAAGGTTTAATGTCAAAACTTCAAAGAGGGGATAAAGAGTCCCATCTGAGCCGAGCCTGAGTTTCCCACTTTCCCTGGAGTTTCTATGTCTCAGAGGAATCTGAGCAGATGTGGAATTACATGTTAGTACCTGAAAGCGGGCACAGCCCTTACCCTAAAATGAATGTACACTTACTTCCAAAGGACTCGTTTCCAGAGTGTGGTGGAAGGAACAACAGAGACAGCTACATGCCCACATGCTCGCCCATCTGCCGTTCCAACTACACATCTCTCCCCTCCGTTTCCTGCAAATGATTCATCTATTCTTTTTTTCCTTCTTTAAAAATAACTGTGTAGGTATTTAAGGAGGGGAAAGTCATTAAGAAAAGTGGAACCTGGAGTTCTTAGGATGAGGTAGAGCAGATTAAACAGTCTGGAATTTCACAAAGCAAACAGTGTGGGTGTGGGCTCTGGGCTCTCTCCTGCTGGTGCCTCGTTTCATAACAGGCTCTCACCATCCACCATGAACAGGTCAACAAAAATGGCTGCATGTAAACTATGAGCACGTGAGTTGCTAAAGAGCAGAAGAGGAGAGAACAGCGGAAGTCAGGGGAAGGATTCTGGATTTCCCAACTGAAGATGCTGTTGTTCATCTTACCCACCGTCATACACGGCTTCTGTCTCTAACTTTATGTGGATGAATGGCATCTTGGTGACTTTTTCTAATAAGCAGACCAAAAAGCTGCCACCACAGTCACACGTTAAAGGAGACCCTGACCAATCTCCAGAGAAGGTGACTACGACCATGTCCCCGACACCAAAGGGTTTTAGTGACAACATACTGCATGTTGATGAGCACGTCCAAAAGGAGAGGCTTTGTAGATAGTTATTAAATTGCATCACTTGGAGGCAGATGGGCCTTGGTTCAAATCCTGGCTCTGCGACCAGCTTCTGGGACATTAGGCAAGTTGCTAAACCTCTGGGACTCTCAGGTGCCTCACCTGTGTGTTGGGGGATAAGGACACCTCCTTCAAGGGGCTGGAGTGAGGACCGAGGAGGATGATATAGGTAAAGTACTTCCTGGAGTCCTCAGAAGAAGGTAGATACACAGATATCAGATGATTAGGGAAATGTCTTATCATTTCACATCATCTTCTGTCACACCTACACCTTGATGATAGCAAGGTCAAGAACTCAAAGGGACCAAATCTAGCCTATTCCAGTACAGCCTCGCCCATCAGGAGAGGAGGGGCAGGCATCACGGAGGACCCAGCAATAGAATTGCATGGGACATACTCTTGTTAACGCAAGACACGGGGAGGGGAGAAAGAGGGAGGTAGAGAGACAAGGAGAGCCTGATGACATCTTCTCCCACTCCCAAGAGTCACTACATCCCCTGTGGCAAGTGAAAGGCCTGAGAAGTGAGTGATCCCTTTGCTGAGTAAAATAAACAGTTCCCAGATCAGACTGACTTCTTAAAGACACTAGCATGATGCTTCCATTTTTCTCATCCATAAAATGGGTGTCATAATAGCACTTACATCTTGAGTTGTTGTAAAGATGAAATAAGATAATCTATGTGATGGACTAAGCAAACGCAGGAGCCCAGGACAGTCAGCAGTACGTAAATGTTAGCTACTGTTATCATTTTGTGTCCCTTGTCAATATATGGAGTTGTTAACAATTACTTTATTCATTAACTTGTTTCCTGATCAATTTTCATTTAATAAACACTTGCTCACTCCATTTAGTGAACTGAATCGTTCAGTGACTCATTCATTTATTTATCATCAAATATGTATTCAGATCTTAGGTTATGCTGATGCTATGCTAGGCTCAGGAGATGCCAAAGCTCATTTGGCAAGAAGTTCGAAGGCTAGTCGGGGAGAGAGACGTGTAAAGAAAAACAGGACGAGACAAGGTGTAGTAAGTGTCAGGAGTCAGGAAGGGCTTCGCGGAGGAGATGCGTCTTGAACTGGATCCTGAAGGATGAGCAGCCCGAGGAGCTTGGGCTTGGGAATTTCAGGTAACAAAAACAGCCTGCAAAAAGGGATGAAGTTGTGGAAAAACGCAAACAAACAAACAGGGCTGGGAGCCACGAGGACTTTGGTGTGGGTGGTGCTTGGCCATCTGCCTGGCGTCTTTCCCTGAATTCAGGCTCAGCCCTGGGCTGAGGCCACGGAGGCCCACCTGCAGCTCAGCCCTACCCCGGGGGTTGCGCCCAAGCCTGCTCTCTCTTAGAGGACATGTAAGTAGCTCACCTAATCGATATCTAATCAGCTGGGCTCCGGCTTCTGTTCTGAGCTCCTGCTCCATTTCCAGCTGTGGCTGCTTGGTCCACGGATGGCTGTTGCCTGCCAGATTCCTCCTCTTTGCCCTCTCAGGTAGAACACAGACTGATGACCTCTTGTTGAAAACCTCTGATGACAACCATGTGGCTGAACTGCCCCATCACTGCCTAAACAGGAATTCCCATCGATAACCTGTTTCAACCACCTGGGAGAACCGCCCCTAGGATCCTCACATAAACAAACCTGCTTTGGCTCACCACTGATTGAATTCCCAAACGCCATTCTGACTATTGCTAATGAAAAATGCACTACCTTGATGTTGAAGGTAGCACCAAACATACGCTTTGGGGGATACAGGTTATGCAATATGCTTTCGTAAATTCCCCACAAGCATTTGGACTTAGAGAAGGTGTCCAATAAAAGCTCTCAGAATATATGAGCCTTGATGTTTTAGGCCCAGGCCTGTCTGTCCTGATTGGCCTTTGATGGCGTGTGTCATTTTCCTTAACATTGCTCAGATTAGGACACTAGTCATATGCTAGCAGCAACAACTTCTAAAAAAACAAACTTGGGAATAAAGTCACGAGAAGAAATAAGGACCATTTGGAAACTTGAGAACCCATACGTTCTTTATGTGATTCTTTTTCTTTGAGGAAGGATTTCAAAGTGTCAACCTGTTTCAATGCTAGCGCATCTGGCTGCTTTATTAACGAGAACAGCAGCATCTTCTAATGCTCTCATGTGAGGCAGTACTTTCCAAAAACTTACAGAAAGAACTTTTGGATTTGATGTACCATATTTTGTCTTTTTTTTCCCCTTTGGGGGAAAGAAAACCCACAAACCACTGGAGTGCATTTTAGAGAGGGTTATGTGCATAGAAATATTCAGTGAGTCACGCCTTGTGTTGTAGGTCTATTCCGGTGCGTGGGGTTTCCAGAACAATTACATAAGTGTTAGCATAGCCAGGAACTTTTGACATTTGTGGCAGCTTAATGGAGTTCTTTTCTTCATTGAAAATATCCTAATTGTTGTTTCCTTAAATCTGAAATGCATAAAACGAGTGAAGCAGTATAAATTTGATTTTGAGGCATTTCTGTCAAGTGTGCTGTGTTGGCAAAGAAAGTGAAGAAAATTTATTTGAAATGAAATACAGGTGATCAAACTGTAACAAATATAATGATCTAATCACCCAGCGAAACTTGCGTGGGAGCATCAGTTGTGAGATATTTTTGTTTCTTTTTCTTCTATCATCCGTCAAGATTTCCATCACAGTCTGAGAGTTTGTAGCACATTGTTTACTTGGACAGCCTTAAAGAGGGGAGTTATTCAGTAGCATGATTTTGAAAATGCTGAGGTCCCAAAAGCCACTAGAACACACCAATATCTTGCTTTTATTTTTCAGAAGAGCACCCAGTAAATAATGTGATATTCCAAGTGCCACTAATATGCTCGCTAAAAAAAGTTTTTTAGAGATACTCACGTTCCAAGATGCTCAATCTTCCAAAAGAGAAACTAGAGAAAGACCCAACTAGAGCCCTTGTCAATTCATCTTTACCATCTCAAAAGTGAGCCCCCAAAATCCAGGGTTGAAGGGCTTTCCAGGGAGGGTGGAGCCCTTGGTTCCTGTAGATGTTTGTTCAGTGTCTTGCACAACTTTCCTAACTGGCTTATTTTCCTGCAGATAAGAGGTTGTAGTTATGGGTGTTCCTGTATCTATTGGTTCAAAAGATTCGTGCAAAGGACAGGCGGGCAGAGCAGGCGCTGACTCACAGAGGTTGCTGTTTGCTTGTGCCCTATGTGCTCCTTTCGAGGGGAGAGAGCACAGTCCACCGATTCCACCTCTGCACACCCAGCACTGCTGGATTCCTTCCACATGACCACAACTGCTTGAACACCTTTCCTCTGTAGCAGAGCTGATAGCACAGGACACCTTGGGAATCCCTACCGAGAAGGAGGGGTGAGGTTGTGTGAACTGCATGGGCTGTGATCACGTAGGTGAGGATGTAAATAGGGTCACAAATGTAGTAAATATCCCTGTGACACCCAGTCATCATCAGAGTGTGCTTGGTGTCATTGGAGTACGACGTGCTGTCCAGGACTATTTCCAAGAATCTACCATACATGTACCCCGGGGGGCTTAGGAGACAAGGCAAAAGGAGGAATTTGGTGTCCCTGCCAAGTTTCCTAAATAATGGAGATGACTTTTGGGGAGAAAGTGATGTGTTCATCCCAGGGCTAGGAGGGTGGAGGGGGAAGAAGGCAGCCTTGGCAAGTAAGAAAATGCTGCCAGAACCAAGGCCATGTCAGAACATACCCTCAGACCAACAGGAAAGAGGTGAGGGGAGCTGCCCTACGTGATTGCACTGAAAAACTCTTCATCTGACTCTTCATATTCCTGGCTTTCTGCATCCAGTCGTCACCAAGTCCAACTAGCTCTATCTCTTCGGTAGTCACCAAGTCCAACTAGCTCTATCTCTTCGGTAGTCACCAAGTCCAACTAGCTCTATCATCTCTTTTGATTCTGGAATCCATCTTTCCTTCTTTCGCTCTCCAGTCACTGAGTTCAGTCTCTCACCATCTCTCACCTGGATTGCTACAGTAGTCTCCTAACTGGTGCCCCTGCTTTCAGTCTTGCCCCAGACAACCCATATCTCACCAAGGGGATCTTGTCTTTTGTTGTTTAACAATTGGACTTTAGTGGGAAGATTTCTGTCAGCTCTCTAGGGGGACCAGAAGATGCCTAAATTGATAGAAATTGGCAGGGACTGGATGGGATAGGTCGAGGAACCATTCAACAGTGTTGTCAGTGCCCTGTCCCAGAATGAATGATCTTCTGTCATTTCTGGGGATTTTTTTTCTATCTTTCGATCCTCTTTTCAAGACTTTGATTCTAAGAAGTAAACAGTGTTCCAGCTTGGGTTAGGTAGCTGTTTGTTGGTGAGTAGAGGGTTGAGGGCACCTAGATTTAATGGTCTCACCAGGTTTTCCAGTGGGGGAGATGTAATCCTTCAAAAGAAATTCAAATTGGAGTGAATAACGAGCGGTCAAAAATCAGCTTGTGCCCATGATATGTTGATCATAGAAGGGGCATCTAAGGACAGTGAAAATATATATTATTCCACTGTACTCTGAAAATATATATTATTCCACTCTGCCGGCTTGTTAACTTATCTCTCTTCCTCAGTACACACTGAAGTCCTATGAGGAGCCATATCGTATTCATCTTTGTATTCCTGCCCTCTCATAGACACTCATAGATACATACAATAAATATTCATTGTATGAAAATGAATCAATGTCCATGTAAATGACAGCATTGTTTTGTCTAGTCTGTAAGATTCCACAATGACTTTATGGTCCTCCAGCCTTCAGTGATCCTTCTCCCTGACCTAAACTGCTCAACACTGAACTCAGTAGTACTCAGTCCACTCACTCACCCTCCGGGTGCTCCCAGAGGGAAAGAAAGAGAACCAAGAGACTGTATATCAGATACAAGATTCTTTCTGCTTCCATTCATCCATCTCTTCTAGCATCATTTTGGTCTTAGGAACTCATAACATGCATTTGTGCCTGGAATGTGTAGTAGTTCTTGATGAGCTGATAGCTAACTACCTTATTTGACATAACACAGTGGACGAAATGTGCTTTGAAATCAGACAGATGTAGGTTCCAATATGAACTTACCAATGACCCTGGATACTTTTTGACCCTGGACCCTTTGTGACCCTGGATACTTTTTTTAACCTCTCTGGATCTTGGGTTACACATATGTTCACTGAAGATACTACAAGTGTAAATGATGCTTGTCATAATGCTTGTCACATGACAGGTGTCTGGTACACATCAGCTCCATTCTGGGTTGGTGACTTACAGCGATAGAGGCATGGGGGAAGCTTGTAGTGCTAGAGGTGGTAATTTGAACTGAAAGGAAAAAAGAGAGAAAAGCAGAATGAATATACTGATTTGCTCTAACATGAATCAAAGTCAATGATTAACTTTTTGCCGAACTATATAAAACATACCAACGTTTAAAAAGATGTAACAAATAGGTTTAAGAGAGACCCAAGTCCTTATATTTTCTGAAACAACAACAGAATTAGATATTCCCCAAACGAAAGCCTGCACAGGCATAACATTGGAAGAGATTTCTTCTCCAGCGTGTGTTGTTTTGCTCCACTGCAGGATGCACTGGGATGAAATACTGGGTGCATTATAGGTTTTTTTGTTGTATCACCTAAGAGGTCACTTACATGGAAACCCTAGAGCAGAATACCTCAAGGACTGGAGAGTCAAATGAGCAAGCTCCCTTGGGGTGGCCAGGGGTGAGGACGGCTGGATCTGCCCTATAGCTTCCCCACTTCTTCAGCACCCTCAATTTTTTGTTATTGTCTATCTCATCAATAAAAGAATCTTTTCAGTTAATTACACATGTAATTAATTGATGAAATAAAAAATTTTTAGAGAGGTCAGTTTTAGCAAAAGGAATTTAAAAACATCTTTGTTTTCTCTTCACACCTGTATCTTTGTTTTCTCTTCACACCTAAAAAAAAAATCACAGATAGCAGATTCGATGGTATTGCCGTAGAAATATATTGAGTTTCTCTCAAATTAAATAAAAAATGGGTTGACCTGAGGAGAACTGAAATCAACAGCTCAGAAGGAGGGCATGATACCCACTCCCCCTCTCTCCAGTCTCATTCCTTTTACCCATTTTTCTCTTTCTCCAAAATTGTAAGCTGCTCACACATCCCAGACTGTTCCTGACGGAAGGAGTATATGCTGTACTGGTGTGGGGGGATGGCTGGTGTGCTAACACGTGGTTTGGAGGAGACGGAAGATATGAGCTAGAACTGGAGGATGGTGAGTTAAAAGTAGTATAACCCACACCACGCCTCTCCCTTTAGAACTGCACATTCTTCTCTTGCCATAGGGCAGCCACGTGCCACAATAGCCTGAGGAGAGAGAGAGCCTTGGTTTTTCTTCGGAAAACCACTTTTCCCCCGTAGGAGAAATGGTTTTCCATCATGGTGCCTTCCCCTCTCCTGGCCAAAGGGAGGTCACATACATGACTGAAACTAGGTCTACCAGATGCTCTTGACCTGGAATTTCAGTACGGAGATAAATGACACAAAAACTGAGACTGGTTCTAAGTCACTTACTCTGGTAGCAGTGGCCAAAGTGAGGTCACATACATGACTGAAACTGGGTCTACCAGATGCTCTTGACCTGGAATTTCGGTGCGGAGAGAAGTGACACAAAATTGAGACTGGGGCTTCCCTGGTGGCGCAGTGGTTGAGAGTCCGCCTGTCGATGCAGGCGACACGGG
>NC_041219.1:23574407-23601679 GCF_002837175.3 Physeter macrocephalus
CGGGAAGATCCCACATGCCGCGGAGCGGCTGGGCCTGTGAGCCATGGCCGCTGAGCCTGCGCGTCCGGAGCCTGTGCTCCGCAACGGGAGAGGCCACAGCAGTGAGAGGCCCGCGTACCGCAAAAAAAAAAAACCACCAAAAAAACTGAGGCTGATTCTAAGTCACTTATTCTGGTAGCAGTGGCCAAAGGGAATTGTGTTATTCCTATAACCTGAATTCCTGGAGCGTCTCCTGTAATTTTATAAAGTGGATTCTCAGCTTCTCCTGCTCTGTGAGCTCCTCTGTATCCTTCCAATAAATTCGTTTGTTTGCTTAAGATACCCAGACTCTGCCTCTGTTATTTCCATCACAGAATCCAGACTAAAATAGCTTCTCAGATGCCACAGAATTCAATATGCAATGCAAAAGGTCAAAATTTGGGAGGTGGGGAGAGTCTCTTGGGGTCAAACATTTACTAAGGCACCAAACTCAAGTTTTCTCAAGCCATTCGAATCCCACACATTGGCTTTACATCATCCCTTGCAAGCCTGGGAAGGAAAAGGAGCCCTTGAACTAATTTTCCTGGAGTTAATTTGGTTCAAATCACCAGATTCTCTAGTTCTGTCAGCGCAATTCTAATAAGCCGCACAGATTCTAGGAAAAGGTCAGTGATGCTGGTCTAGGTGGGTATGTTTAAATCAGTTTTGTAAGAAGCAGAGCCAAAGTTGCACAGTAATTATATAACAGCTTATGATGGAAAAGAAGCCGCTTCAGTGAGGTCAATAGGCATTTGAAAAATCACTGCGTGGGAACCTTTTCAAACCACAACCCTCCATTAGGAGCCTACATTTCCCAGAAGATCCTCATTCCTTCATTTAGGCAGCAATTTTAAAGTCAGCCGGAACCACTGTTTCTGCACGACAGCAACTGAAAAAGAGACAGGCTGTATTTTACTTTCCTATAAGCAGTATCTCCTGGTCATAGCATTTGGTATCCCTAAGATGTCACATTCTTTTGAAGTTATTTTCAGCTTTGGTTTGAAAAGTATCCTAAATCAGCAATGACCAGCCTTCTCCCCATGGAGTTTAGGGAGCAAGAGGGAGCCAGGGAAAGGGGTGCAGAGAAGATGAATTTCCTGAAACCTTGACCAGAGCCCTCTTCAACCTGCTGCAACTTCTCCTCCTCCTCCTCTCCTTGTTTGTGTTTGCTGCAGACGCCGCTCCAGCAGCCTAAGGAGAAAGAACGTCTGAGTATTCTTTCATTCAACAAGCATCTGTCGAGGATCTATTCCATATATATACAGAATAGATTCTCTATATATCCTATACCAGGCACTGGTAAACTAGGCAGGCAGGGTGTTTGCCTTCAAGGAGCTTCTATTCCAATGGAGGGAGACAGAAGCAAACATGATGGTTTCAGATCTGCTTGGCTCATAGGTAGTCCTTGGGTCTAACCAATAGGAGAAGGGGATTCGAACATCCTCACCTCCTAGCTAGAAATGGTTGTTTGCGTAAAGTAGCAATTAGTTCACCGAACACTTCAGACAAGGAAAATCAAAACAGGAAGTCATTGACCAGCTAGCTTAAGTGGACCAACCAGTCCTTCCCTTTCCTGGTCAGCACCATAGTCATTCCTCCCCTTCCACCTATCTCATCACCTATAACTCTGTCATCTACCACAAAGTGCCCTGTTGCTGTGGGTTTGATTGGGATTAGCCATAATATTTTGATTAGGACACAGAACATTCCCCTGACGTGCACACACTCCTAGAAAGTACATACCTCTATAATCTGCTACTATCATTTGTCAAAAATTATTATTTTTAAACCTTATTCTTCCTGGCTCAGAAATCATTCAGGAAAAGAACCACATTTCCAATGGGGCATTTGCCTTCCTTGTAGACATGGTCACTGGAAACCATCCAGAGAGGACCCCACACACCTAATTATTGTTTTGCATCAAAAACACTAGAAGCAGGGCTTCCCTGGTGGCACAGTGGTTGAGAGTCCGCCTGCCGATGCAGGGGACACGGGTTCGTGCCCCGGTCCGGGAAGATCCCACATGCTGCAGAGCGGCTGGGCCCGTGAGCCATGGCCTCTGAGCCTGCGCGTCCGGAGCGTGTGCTCCGCAACGGGAGGGGCCACAACAGTGAGAGGCCCGCGTACCGCAAAAAAAAAAACAAAAAACAAAAACAAGAAAAACACTAGAAGCAGGAATACTGATGTAATCTTAATAACAGCACCTCTGAATTTATAAAGTAAGAGTCTCAGTCTTCCATGACCTATTTACCTGATCCATCCCCATAAAAGCTGATCAATTTATAGGAGTTTGGGATTAACATATACACAGTACTACATATAAAATAGATAACCACCAACAAGGACCTACTGTATAGCAACTATATTCAATATTTTGTAATAACCTATAAGGGAAAAGAATCTGAAAAAAATATATATATATATGAATCACTTTACTGTATACCTGAAACTAGCACAATTTGTAAATCAACTATACTTCAATTTAAAAGAAGAAAGATTAAAAAGTGGATCAATTTAGTGAAAAGGATGAAAACCACATACAAATAAACCATTTATTATAATAATATGGCCTCTATGAATGAAAGTTAACATTTCTCCAACACCTATAATAGGTCAGGCCCTATGCTAAGTGTTTCATGTAATTATCTCACTTAATCTTTACCCCAACCTTTTCAGGTAGGTGCTATTACTACAGCCATTTTACAGATGAGGAAATTGAGGCTCCAAAAGGTTAACTGTCTTGCCCAGCAATATGTAACTACTTAGGGATGAAGCCAGCACTTAAAACCATGGCTGTTTGACTGCGGAACCCTCTTTCGGGAACTATACTCAATATCCTATAATAATTTTGTAATAACCTATAAGGGAAAAGAATCTGAAAAAAATATATATATATATGAATCACTTTACTGTATACCTGAAACTAGCACAATTTGTAAATCAACTATACTTCAATTTAAAAGAAGAAAGATTAAAAAGTGGATCAATTTAGTGAAAAGGATGAAAACCACATACAAATAAACCATTTATTATAATAATATGGCCTCTATGAATGAAAGTTAACATTTCTCCAACACCTATAATAGGTCAGGCCCTATGCTAAGTGTTTCATGTAATTATCTCACTTAATCTTTACCCCAACCTTTTCAGGTAGGTGCTATTACTACAGCCATTTTACAGATGAGGAAATTGAGGCTCCAAAAGGTTAACTGTCTTGCCCAGCAATATGTAACTACTTAGGGATGAAGCCAGCACTTAAAACCATGGCTGTTTGACTGCGGAACCCTCTTTCCTAATCACTGTTTTAAATAGGGGCACAGATTATTAGGGCTAGACCTTAGTCTAGGCATGAGGGAGCAGAGGCCCCGGACGATGAAGTCTGCTTAAAGTCACACACCAACAGAATGAGACTTGCTTCTACATTGCGTCTCCCAACTGGAGAAAAGCTAGAATGAGTCTTTTGGTATTTGCCTATAAATTTACAGAGGAATATCTTTTGAGAGTTTGAGCTGAGAATATCTATGCCACATAAAGTGGAATCTTGACAAACTTATACTCACAAACCCAATTATGAGACTATCTATTCAGTCATAAGAAACACTTCTAAACCTTTGGAAACTAGCCATATTCCAGTAGGAGTCTCCACTTCACCTGGATCTGTTCTGATAAGAGCAAACCTGGAGAATGATAATCTGTTTCATAATAATATATTTATCTCAAGCTTTCAGGTGAGTCATTATTGAAAAACTCATAAGCAGAAAGTTAACTGTTGTAATAAGCTGATGGTGATGGTATGTGTTTTTATTACTTTTGTTGTTTTGGTTGTTTTTCTTTTCTTCTTTTTAAGAGCTCAATAAACCACACTGAATGTTAACAATCCATTAGCTCTAAAGGGAACATTTTTCCCTCCCAGAAAATTCATTTTACTTCCCGAATCTGAACCTGTAAACACAAAAGCTTTTTTGTCTTATAAAAAGGCTTAGCATTAGTTGTTTCCACAAGATTAACCCCACTGATCTGAAGCACCTGTGTCTCTAGAAAATGTAGGACATTATCAATTTTTACCATTTGTCCAGGAAGCTATGCTTGGACTAATGTTATTTATCCAGCTGGCTATACTGACCAGGACAGCAAAGATCAAAGCAGTTGGGGATTGTGTAACGTGGAAGATCTGCCCTGGTAATCAAGCCTGGAGCATATGGACTTGATTACAAAACTCCTTCTTATATATCCTTTTACGACCCTGATAAGTGGAAGGCCGTGCTGTCTGTAATGGCCATAACCCACTTCCAGGATTCCTAGGACCAATTTTTAGGTTGTTCTGTAGTTCTGCTTAGTTTTCTGCATGGTGAGCACACAGAAAGCATGAGATGAAAACCCCAAAATGCAATCTGCAGCAATGAGACCCTTGAGATTGTTAAGAGAACAAATTAAAAGGGGTGTGGGAGGAGGCCTGTGGAACTGTGTGTGCCCCGCACCCCTCCAGGATGGGCCTGCTTCCGCCCTCACCAGGGAAGAAGGCTGGATGCAATGGCATCCACATTCCTGTCCCCTCCTCCTGCCCTCACCCTAATGGCCGGAAGGCAGTGGAAAGCACAGGAAAAGACACTCATCAGGGGAAACAGCCTTGGGTGTCCAGTGAAAGCACGAGGGCTGGGGACAGGAGGGCCCGAACAGGAAGAGGAAAAATACAAGACAGTCTGACAAGAAAGGAAAAATGGAAAGAGCCAAAAAAAATAACAGTAATAAAAATGGTGGGATTATATGAAATCATGTGTGTGAAACTTCTGAAAATTTTAAAGCTCTATAGACTTTCAAGAATCTTTCATTCAATTTTTAAAAAATGTGGAAAAAAGTTTAAAAAAAAAAATTGTTTTAATGAAATAAACCAAAGACAAAACAAAACCCCAAAAAAAGCTACGGGCTGTATTGATTGACCTGAGAAGCAAGACACTGAAGGAAGCAATTGAAACTAGAAAGATGCAAAAGTGGCAGGCAGTGCTGGGAGCTCCTGCCACCTTCCCCAGGCAGGGCCAGATCGCAGAGTGGGAGAAGCCGCTCCAACCAGGCACCTCCCAGCCTGACAAACGACTGCTCTCTGAATGAGCCCAGCCTTGCCCAGCTGCTTGGAAAGGAGCTTGCAGGAAGGTAGGAGGGAAGGGATTGCAGAGAACCTGCTAGCATGCCTCTTCCCTTTCTGAGTTTGAAAGCTGCTCAGAGAACTTTAAAGGCTGACAGCTAAATTTAATCAGAGTTAAATCATTGAAAAGAAGATGATGTTCTTATGCAACACATGTGAAAGGTGGTTCTGCCAGCACTTTCCCTACAAGGTAATGGTACAGACTCCCAGGAGCAGCCCGGCACTTTGGAAATGTTATGAATTCAGGGGAGGCAGGAAATGTGAAAATCTGGTTCATTGCTAATATTGTCTTCCAGGGACTTGGGACCTGTGCGTTCAACAGGCAGCGTTCCACAGCTGGTGTTCTGTGATGATAGTGCTTGCTCGCTGGCAGTTCTGTGAACTTCTTCATACATGGCATCTTAACTACATTCTATATTTAAGACAGCCATTTTTTTCCCTGAGGAACTCCAAATGTTTTCTGCAAAAGGAACTTGCATAAACGTTACAACCGGGGACTTGGACTGAATGAAACATTAGTTTGTTTCCAGAGACTTTGACAATCTGATTTTGTGCCAGTTCTGTCCTTTTAGAAAATGGACAGGTCTGGCTCTGGCTCAGACTAATTTGCCACATGATTTATTTTCTTTAAAAATAAATGTTAAATCAACAGTGATTTAACATTTGATCAACATAAGCTTGATATGGTGTGATGAGAAGGGCACTTTACCACTGAGGTTGTCCTCCCCCAAACCCATCACCCCTGTCTAACCATGAGAAAAACATCAGATAAAGCCAAATTGAAACACCTTCTATACATAACTTGATCCATACTCCTCAAACTGTCGAGGTCATCACAAACAAGGAGAGTCTGAGAAAGTGTCACAGTTTAGAGGAGCCAGAAGAGATGTGACAACTGGATGGGAACAGAAAAGGACATTAGATAAAAACTAGGGAAATCTGAATAAAGTACCATCTTTAGTCAATAATATCATATTATTTTTCATTCCTTAATTGTGACAAATATTCCGTGTTGATGTAAGCTGTTAACAATAGGGGAAACTGGGTGTGAGATATATGGGAGCTCTCTGTACTATCTTCACAACTTTTTTATAAATCTAAAACTATTCTAAAATTAAATGTTTAGTAAAAACATATATGTTAAAGTTAGTTTGGCTTGTGGTTCTGCAAAACCAAACATTCAAGTCCACGCATGTTTCCTCTTCTGGTTGGTTTAAATTCCTGTCCCCAGTGTCTCATTATTACTGATAATTTTCCAAGAGGAAAACTGAAACATAAAGACAGGAGTGAACCCAAAGTAAGGGACGATGTAGTAAAAGGGAAATTGTTCTAGAACTCATCTACTTGCTTCATCACTCAGGTACCTGACCTATGGGCCTTGCCCAACTATATCCTGCCAGGATGCTGTGTAATAAAGGAGTTTTAGGTGTTACCTGTTTAAGGGTCTATGTATATTTTGATAGGATATTTTGGAGACAAAAATCAAGTCCTCAGGAATGATTTTTTGTTTTATTTTATTTTATTTTTTATTTTTATTTATTTATTTTTAACATCTTTATTGGAGTATAACTGTTTTACAATAGTGTGTTAGTTTCTCCTTTACAACAAAGTGAATCAGTTATACATATACATATGTTCCCATATCTCTTCCCTCTTGCGTCTCCCTCCCTCCCACCCCCCCATCCCACCCCTCTCGTGGTCACAAAGCACAGAGGTGATCTCCCTGTGCTATGCGGCAGCTTCCCACTAACTATCTAATTTACATTTGGTAGTGTGTATATGTCCCTGCCACTCTCTCACTTCGTCACAGCTTACCCTTCCCCCTCCCCATATCCTCAAGTCCATGCTCTAGTAGGTCTGTGTTTTAAGGAATGATTTTTTAATGGTGGAATTTCCATGAAAAGATACAGCTGGTTAGGGATAGAGATTGGCTCCACGGGTCCTCAAGCCCTTTCTATTCATGGGGCCAGGCCCTGCTCAGATGACACAGGGTCAGCTAGTCAGTATTAGGGCTGTGGCCATAAATCCTGAGGCCTAAGGTCTTGACTTCCCGGAGTCCATCCGGGATAACGTGACTTCTCATTTCAGGTGTATGTGACACAGTGTGGGAGGGCGTCCTGGAGTCCATGACAGCAGGAGGAATCAGCCTTGCAGAGGTGACCTGTACCTTGCTTTTTGGTCTTTAATAACCTGAACATTGTTACAGGCTATCTAACCAAACCTGGCAACTGCTATAACGACAACATGGCAGACTTTGGACTCATAAAACCCTGAGTTCAAGTCCTCACTTCTAGGTTTGCCACTTCCTGGCTGTGTGGTCCAGGTCAAGCTACTTAATCTCCCTGATTTTTAGGTTTTCCGTCAGGAACAAGGCTGACTGTAATCCTGCTTTGAAGGATTGGCTTGGGGATTAACTACATTGGGTGTGTGAATGCCCCTTGCCCAAAGTCTGGAATAGAGTAGGCACTGAGCAAATATTCTTTCCCCTCCCCTTTTCCTTCCTTTCTCACAGAGCCAGGACCCTGGGGACAGACACAGTCTGGGAAGCTCAGCCCTTTCACAAATGGTTCTCCCTGTTCTCACGAGATTAGCATTTCTAATAGGATCAGGAATTCTGCTGATTTATTGATCATTAATCCTGAGGTGTGCAATTAATCTCTTCTGATTTGTGCAGAACCAAGCAAATTGAGAGCGTACATTTATTTATTATTATTTTATTGTTATTCAGTGGAAAGGTCTAATTTTATCCCACCAGAAATCATCTGAGCAGATCTCTTGCTGGGCAAGGAAGGTTAATTGAACCCAGGAGCTATGCAAAGTGGCCACTAAAAAGGATTGTTTAAAGCAAGATAGGAAGCGTTTGCTAACAGGACACCTTGCTGCGAAAGATGCCAGTATATCTTTGATAGAATTGTGGGAACAAATAAATAACAAAGCACCTGAGAAGGCTTAGGGTGATAGGGAAAAGGATGCAAAAAAAATCTAACTAATTAATTAATTAAAATAAAAGGCAAGTGGCCAGGCAGTGTGAACAAGAAGAGAACCCTTAATACAGAGACAATCTGAAGTTTAGAAAGGCTGGAGAAGTTTCCGATCTGAAAGCCTAATAGGAGACTAAGAAGGAAAGCTTTCCCAACACACAGGCCATTTATATTTCTGATAGCAGCGCTTTCACAGTCAATGTGTTTCACAGTTAATGTGTTTCCGTTACGCTAAGTGTATCAAGTGTGTCTGTTATACTAGGCCTTGCTTATGTTTATTCCCATACAGTTGGGATATAGTTTGTTTCCAGATTTTGTTATTAGAAAAAATACTGTATCAAAGTAGCGTGGCCGTAATATTTCTTTAAGATTCTAAAAAAGGTATGATTTTGTTACTTCAAGTTATTTCTACTTATATAACAGACATTTATTGAGCGCCCAATCTGTGCAGCGTGCTGCGATACCAAAATGAGTAAGGTACAGGCCCTGTACTCAGGAGGTTCCAGTGGAAGCAGAATTTAGTGGAGACTGATGCTTATATAACGTATTTTAGTTCACCTTGAGAAGTACCATAATAAAAGTAAGTGCCAAGTTCTAAGATCTAACGTATGAAAGTCATTTGCACTGTACCTGGCCTAGTAAGTGCTCAGTACCAAATGACAATGGTGATGATGATTGCAGCCCTACCATCTCTGATAGAAATGCTGCTTCCCATGATTCACACGTATAGAAAAATACATAAAATCAATGATAACCCACATACACCTAAGCTATGCCAGCAAATAGCAAAGATTATCAGGTTCTTTCTATTTGCTAAAACAA
The DNA here is from genome assembly GCF_002837175.3 of Physeter macrocephalus. Lineage (NCBI taxonomy): Eukaryota > Metazoa > Chordata > Mammalia > Artiodactyla > Physeteridae > Physeter > Physeter macrocephalus. Next base: position 23,583,369 of record NC_041219.1, read on the forward strand.
AGTTCCTCACAGAACAAAAACTTCTTTCATAGAGATGTTCTAATGGCACGATGTCATCCTAGTTCAAATGCTGTCAGATGGAATGACTTTGGTCTCTCTCAACATGACATGGATCAGATAGAGCTATCTTCAGATAAGAGATAGGTTAATTTAGTTGTACTTATATTTCTCTAAAAAATGTGTAATATATAAATATAAATATAAAAAAATATATATATGGTATAATACTTTTATGGATTAAGGCAGATAAGGGAGCTCTAAAGTCTTCCATAGGTAGGATTTGTTTGCCTGTGATTCCAGATTCCTGTCACTGCCTTCAGCATCCAGGGCTACAGACCTTGAACAATGGTTAATGTTTAAAAAGGTACAGCATGTTCTGGTTAACAGCCCTGCTCATCTCCTCTTCCCGATGGTGCCGCTGTGATCGCAGGACTCAAGTAAGGCTTTTCATTAAATTGAAAACACATGAGAAATGATGCTCAAATCATGTTAAATGTGAGATTAAAGTTGCTTGAAGATAAAGAACTTGCAGCCTAAAAAAAAAGAAAAAGAAAAAACTTGAATTAGCTTGGATACTTATGGGGATAGGTTTACAGTAGTATGTAGAAATAATCCACAGCTACCACTGAAATATGCACAAGGATTTCAGATAGGAAATGAAGGAAATGCTGCATTAAACTGAAAGCCCAGTGGGATTTAAATGAGCCAAAGAGAGATTCTCTGGTGAGCATTTGATCAGGGCACTGCTGGCATTGGCTCGCCCTCTCGACTACAGTAGTGGAAAGAATGATATGGTCTGCCCATCAAATCCAGAATACAAAGTGCTTTCCACAGTCCTCCAACTATTCTCTTTCCTCTTTTATTAATCCCGTTCTCATGAATCCCCTGTACAATGTCTTCTCAGAGCCACACAGTGCAGCTACTGACATTTCCCATAAATGATATGCCCAGTCTTCTTCCTACCAATCCAATTAGTTCCACTTCCTTCAAACGTTGCTCAGCGCTCCTCTGAGAGGCTCTCCCTGGTTGCATGTAGTCCCTCCTCAACATTGCAAACCCTAAGCAGTTATTTATGGATTGATTTGCTCTCTATTGCTTTGTATTTACTTGCACTGGGTTTGGTCCTGGAGCTATACTGACGAGTGAATCCTAGTCACTGCCCTCATGGAGGTCACAGTCCCCTTGGAAAAATAGTCTAATAAAATGTAATCAGAGTGATGGTTGAGATAGGCATGTGGAAACACACACGCACTCATCTTCTGGGGTGTCAGAGGTTTCCTGGAAAAGCTGATGCCAGAGTTGAATCTTCTGGGATGAGTACAAGTCAAGCAGGTAAAGGAAGGTGGGGAAGGCACAGATGGAATGTGCGGTAGTTGGTGGAAGCCAGGAACAGATAGGACAGGCCTTGAGTGCCATGCCATGCTTGGATATATTAGTAATCTTCCATTTGCTGTTGAGAAGTTCTCTGAATTTAGGTTCTTTTCCTACAATTAAATTATAAGGTCTTCTAGGGACCATGTTTTCAAATTATTTTGCCTTTTTCCCCTTGGGTCTGTTATAGTAAAGAGTACGTTCCACCATCCCGGGAAACACTGCTGACTCCCTGGCCACCTCCTGGGCACTCTCCACCAGCGCTACCAAGACTCTGTGTGGCTGTGGAAAGTCCATGATGCTCTCACCTGCAAGCCGAGAGCCAGGAAAATATGCATGTCTTTGACTCAAAGCAAGTATGTGCTGCCTAAATAGAGGAAACATCCACACCACTTACCAAACTCCCCAGCCCCCATCTAATACCATCGTTTAGCTATTTCATATTCTTAGCCTTTGTGATGACGCTTTACATTTTATATTCAAAAAGCTCTGCACCAATATTTCTATTAAGATTTCATTGGATAATTAAAAAATATCACTGAGCAAGTGTGATAGAAGTTCTAATGGTCCTACAAAAACAGAAAGTAGTCATTTTTTTAATTAAGTTATTAAAAGGCCCCTTTTTATTGGTAGGATTGCTACCTCAAAAATTGCAGATGCTGGGTGAGTCACTTTCATCCCTTGATACATCTGATTTTATTTAAAGGTAGAAATACTTTGTGGGCACACAGGCCAGTATGTTAGGAATCTTTGAGAGCTTAGCTGAGACCCTCTGCTTTCCAACAAGAAGGCTGAATCTTTCAGACTGAGGTTGAGGCCTGGGATGTGTGCATTTCTGGCCTCACATTTGGCTCCTAGGTAAACAGACCACCACCTTCCAAGGCTGGCAAATTGCCATCTGTCATGGATGGTTAAATCTCAACCCCTTCTCTCATTGCCTGGGGCCAGGGGTAGAGAAGGAAGGCGAGGTAGAACAACAACAGGGTAAACTGGAGAGAAAGAAAGGAAGGAAGGAAGAAAGAAAGAAAAAGAAAGAAAGAAAGAAAGAAAAAGAAAGGAAGGAAGGAAGAAAGAAGGAAAGAGAGAGGAAGAGAGAGAGGGAGGGAGAGGGAGAGAGGGAGGGAGGAAGAAGGGAAGGAAGGAAGGAAGGGAAAGAAAGAAAGAAAAGAAAAAAGCAACAAACCAGTTTTACAGGCTTTGCTGTCTCAAAGCTGTTGTTTCAAGGTCTGAGCTTTAGAATGACAGAGGGGAGGCAACTCCCCCCGCCCCCCCACCAAGCCCTCCTTCATGGAAACGGCCAGCATCTAGCTTGCCCCTGGAAAGAAGAAAGAAAAATCCTGGAGTATGGAGCCAGGTGGGGAATTTTGGCCACTGAACCCAGAGCTTCTGGAACTACCAAATAACATATGGGAATCTGTGTGTCTGATGGCCCAGTAACAAGGCCTAGATCATATTTAGTATGAAAATGAAACTAAGGGCCTGTTTTAAATTCCCCAACGAGTTTCCAAACCTTGGTGATATCCTAATAAGCAAACACTCCATGGATGAGATGGTTAAATAAAAGCCACCTCTAAATCCAAGGCCTGCATCACTGAGGGGAAGAGGTAAGCAATATTCCTCATCTGGTTAAACCTCACAGATCCAGGTCAGGTAATGCATTTCAAACAATTAGAAGAAATTGTACGTGAACACTTTCGGAAAGCAGATTATGCTTCCTGATTGGCTTTTGCTCTACGCCTAGTGTCCTTATTAGTGTATTAGAGATAGTAAGACTTGACTCAAAAAGAGAGTTATGCTAATAAGAACCTACTGTATAGCACAGGGAACTCTACTCAATACTCTGTAATGACCTATATGGGAAAAGAATCTAAAAGAGAGTGAATATATGTATATGTATAATGTATTCACTTTGCTGTACAGCAGAAACGAACACAACATTGTAAATCAATTATGCACCAAGAAAAATTAATTTAAAAAAAAGGAAAAAAAAGACAGTTATAAAGATTGCACAAGATAAAATTTCTAAGTCCTCACACACTAGACACCTAAAGGTGATTTGCTTCCTCCTTTTCTCCTACTATTCTGACTCCTATGTTCTTACCTTCTTGGTAGTTGATCATCTAACTAACTCGGGGTGCTTCTGTGTTAATGTTTTCTCTCCTGGAAGGGTCTGAAAACTCTCTGAGGACAAGAACCTTGTCTGAGGTGCTTCCCACAGAAGACTGTACATAGTAAATGGACAGTAAGTGCTCCATGGATACATATTTCTATACCTGCAATGAATTTCTTCATTCTTATCTTTCTTTTCTTCTCTCTCAATCGCATACAAAGGATGATGGGAAAGCATAAAATGCTTTCAAATACTTCTATGGCTTTCCCCAGATTTAAAAACAACAGACTGACAGGAATGGAACTGAAGGAGGAAGGTATTTCTTAAAGTATGTTGGTCTAATTAAAGGACAGTGCCTATATTTCCCCACAAGGATGGCATTACTGGAGAAATTACCCTCTACATGGTTTAAAAATACAGTCCCAGCAACATGTAAGTTTAAAGCAATTATCTGGCCAAGAGGACATTTTACAGATAACTCCATAGCTTTACTGAATACAGTGCTGTTCTCTATCGCAAAATACCAGCACACTTGCAGCTGTCTTATTGATACCGTCAACTAAGAGGCAGGGAATGTTTGGGGAGACCTGGGCTTCTACAGATGGATGATTTCTATAGACAGATACAGAAAGACAGTTGAGATGACCAGGTCTTTCATTTTACAGATGTGTAAGCTGAAGCCAGAGAAGTTATCATTTGCCCACAATCACAGGGCTCGTTAGAGGTTGAGCCAGATGGAAAAACCCATAGCCGATAGTTATAGTCCAATTCATTTATTCAAAAAATGTTTATGAAATGCCTTCTATGAGCTTAATGTATTGGAGATACTGACTAGTATGACATGGTCCTTATATACTCAGGGAGGGTATAGTCTAAGAAGGGATGAGAGACAAGAAAAATAGCCAGTTATAGGACAGCGTGGAGTAATGGATGTCAAGGGTACCAGGAGAGGGCAGGTGAGGGGAGTGAGGCACTCACTTTGGGCTCAAAATTTAAAGCGACACCAGAAACTTAGTAATCAAGATAAAGAGTATTATCAAGATTCAGTTCAGTATGACTCATTTTTCCATTTGTTTCAGGCTTCAATGTGGCTCAGCATGGCACCATTGCTGATCATGTCTTTATCTAACTTTATCTAACATGTTAATATTTTGTTCATTGTGGATTCTTTGCATTAATTGTGATTGTTTAAAATATTATATTAAAATACTCTTTATCTTGATTACAGAGTTTTTTCGGTGCTCCCCTCTAAAATTTTGCACCTTAAGCAAGGGCCTCACTCTGATGTCCAGGGGAATCTAATGGAGGCTGCGTGGGGATGGGACGAAAGAGGATCCTTTGTGCGTGAGTTCCAGCAGAGGTGCCAGGTTTTCAGATTCTGCTTCCAAGAGGCCTAGAGGTTCAAAAGAGCCCCATCGGGGAGAAGTAGAACCTTTTCAGCCAGAGCAGCTCTGCCTTGATCTATTTTGTTTGCTAACATTTTGGATAAGTGTTTGTTGGATTGCTGGTTTGGTAGAAAGGGATTCTTAGGTCTAAAAAGTGTTTGAAAAGTTCCTACAGCAATGAGGAAAGAATAGATTCACACACATAAGACCCATCACATGCAACGTGGGGCTTGAGTTAGGGGTTGAGGGACAGAATAAATAGATGAAGCAGGCAAGGCATCAGGGTCCAAAGAGGCCAGAGGCTGATTGGCCCACCAGAGATGTAATGGGTTTCAAAGCTCAGCTGTTTGCTTTCCTCCCAAGCTCCCCCCTGGAGAGACCTGTTGGCAAACTCATTTGGCAGACATGTCTGGTTATTTTACTGGACCAAATGGCTTGCATCCCTTTCCTTGTCCACCAGAGAAAGGGTCAAAAAGGATAATTTTTAAATTTTGACTATCACAAGAGAAAGTGTGCTTTTCTTAGACAAATGCTCAATAGATCGTGAGGGGGAAGGGCAGAGCCAGAGAAAGAAAGCATCCCAGAAGCGATTCCTTAAAACTGACTTGAGTGTAATCTAGTCAGACCTTTTGGGGGGCTGCCACATTGCAGAACTCCCAGGGGGTGGCTTTTCATTGTAGTCGGTGTCAATGGCACCCACTGGAGTCACACAGTGCAGCCGGTTGACTGTACATGAAATTCTGGAAATTTTCTCCATCGAGAGTGTGCACTTTTCATTCTCTTGAATCCCTGCAATTATTAGGGAAGAAGGAGGTGTGTGTGCACAGTGAGAAGTGGTGAAGGTGACAGGAATCTGGGAAGCCGCTGAAAGTAAAGTCGGCTAAGAAAGATTTCAAGATCAGAGGCACACTTATTACGTTGGTTGGCTTATATACAAAACAAATCCGATAAGAGCAAGTTTCAGGGGAGAAGATGCAAAAATGGACCGTCATAAACTCCCAGCAATGTATAACTTGGTATTTCTGAAAGGCTATGTAGGGGTATGTGTTCAAAGTCTAAATTACGCACATGTCAAAAATTTTAAAGCAGGTTTTAAAACTATGTACAGAGTGACCCCACCAAAAATACATATGAATCCATGAAAAAGACTGTGAGTTTAATTGCGTGTAGACAATGGTTCTCTGGAGAGCGTGGTTATGGGTGATTTTTTTTTTCAACTTTACTAAGATATAATTGACTGACATATAACATTGTGTAAGTTTAAGGTGTACAGTGTGTTGATTTGATAATTATATATTACAGAATGATTACCATCATAACTTTAGCTAACACCTCCATCTCATTATATAATTACCATTTCTTTTTTGGGGTGAGAACATTTAAGATCTACTGTCTTCGCAACTTTCAAGTATATACTACAGCGTTATCAGCTATAATCCCCATGCTGTACATGAGATCCTAAGAACTTATAACTGGAAATTTGCACCTTAACCAACCTCTCCCCATATCTACCACCCCCAGCCCCTGGTAACTACCATTCTACTCTTTTTTTCTATCATCTTTTTTATTTTCTACTTGTAAGTGAGATCATACAGTATTTGTTTTTCTTTGTCTGGCTTATTTTGCTTAGATTAACGTCCTCAAGTTTCATCCACATTATCGTAAATGGCAGGATTGCTTTCCTTCTCATGGCTGGATAAAATTTCCTTTTAAAATATATGGGTGATTTTTTTCTAACTCTCTCCTTTTACTTTTCTAATTTTTTTGAAAGATTTATTCACTCAACAGACATGTGTTGAGCACCTGTCACTTGTTGGGGGGTTTCCAGGTGCAGGAGATACAACAGCAAATCTCATGGTGCTTAGATTCTAATGGGGGGATCTAGGCACAAAGGAAATAAATAAAGTATGTAGTGATATGGAGAAAAATAAAGTGGAGAAGCATATCAGGAGTCATGGGGTGGGAGGACTGTGATTTTTAAATAAGCATCAAGAAAGGCTCAGAGAAAGGTGATATTTAGGCAAAAACCGAGAGGAGGTGAGGCAGTAAGCCTTTCAGGTGTCTACAGAGAAAAGCTTTCCATGAAGAACAACATTTGCAAAGGCCCTGAAGCGGAGGACGGAGCAAGCAAGAGGAGGGAAGGTAACAGGATCTGAGTTTAGAAAGGCAATGAGGCCGATTATATGAGACTCTAAGGTCTTTACAAGAGCTTTGCTTATACCCTGAGTGAGATGGAAAGCCATTGTCTGATTTTGAACAGAAATGTTATATGACCTGGCACGTTCTTCAATGGTACCTCTCTGGCTGTGTTGAGAATAGTTTCTAGGGGAGCAAGGTGGAAGCAAGAAGATCAGTCATGAGGCTATTTCAACAGTCCAGGCAAGATGTTTCGGTGGTTCAGACCAGAATGGTGGTGACAAATGGTATGGTACTAGATATATTCTGAAAGTGTGACCAACAGGATTTGCTGAAGGTTTGGTTGGATAGCGTGAGGGGCCAAGAGAGATCAAGGAAGACTGCAAGGTTTATGGCCCTAGTTAGAGCTGCTACTGACTGAGATAGGGACATCTGTAGAAGGAGCAGTTGGAAAGGGGGAAGGCCAGGGTTTCAGTCTTGGATGTATTGTATTTGCAGTGTCAAGGAGAGGTTGGATCTGGAGTTGGGGGTGGAGCGCAGGTGAGAGAAGGAGCCTAGGCTGGAGTGTTACATCTGGGAGTTTGTTAACTCCCAGAGACTGAATGAGATCACCAAAAGACTGCCTGTAAACAGCAAAGAAGTGTCCACGCTCTGGAACACTCTAGAGTTAAGTTCATGGAGATAAGGAGGAGCCAGCAAGGGATGCTGAGAGGATCAAGTGAAGGAGGACAACCAGGAGCTCATGGTGTTCTGCAGGCTCATGAAGAAAAACTCTTTCAAGGAAGAGGGATTCATGATCAGTGTCAACTGCTGTGGATTGGTTAGGTAAGATGAGACGAAAAGTTCTCCATTGGCTACAGCAACTTGGAGGTCATGGGTGACCTTGACAAGAATAGTTTTGGTGGAGTGTGCACGTGAAGGCCGTATTGGAGTGGGTTAAAGAAAGAATGGGAGGAATTGGAACCAGTGAATGAAGACAACTCTTTCAGGAGTTTGCTGCAAAGGGGAGAAGAGAAATAGAGCTATAGTTAGAAGTGGAAATCGGGCCAAGAGAAGGGTTCTGTTTATTTTAAAGATGGGAAAAATAAGAGTTGTTTTATGCTGATGAGAATGATCCACAAGAAAGAGAGGAAAAATTGATGGTGCTGGAAAGAGAAAAGAGACTTGCTGGAACAGTGTCCATGGATAGGCAGGGGGGCTGGCATCCAGTGCCCAAAGGGAAGAGGACGGAAGGCAGAGCTCATGGCAACAGATGTTGGAAGATGGTAGAAGTGGTGCTGGGGATAGTGGAAATGATCTTCTGGTGACATCTATTTTCTCACTGAAATAGGAAGCAAGTGTTAAGAAGATGAACACATATTACTTAAGGACAAGGAAATAAGGAAAGAAAGAAAACTTAAATATGCATGAACTTTCACTTGGTAACATCACTTCCAAGAATTTTTCTTAAGGAAATAATTAAAGAACTTTGCCAGGATGTTCTCTGGCAGGATTATTTGTAAGAGCAAGAAGTTAGAAACAATCTAAGAGCCTCGCAGTAGCAGATTTGTTACAGTTAACCAATTTATCAAGCAGTGCTGACTTTCAAACATAGGCATTGATATTGAAAGCTATTACATTTAGAAGAAAAACAAAGTTCCCATGTTTGTAAAAATTATATGTTTACTTGTAGATATCTATCTATATGAATCTACATGTGTGAAATTGGTAATCCATGCCAAATTGGATCGTGGATTGCCGATACTTTTTGTCGACTATATTTTCTTATTTTTCCATAATAAGCAGAATGAGAAACTTGTAATGAGAAAGCAACAACACAAGAACTTGCTCAATGTATCTGTGCTGTGTGGCACCTTTCGATTTTTTGGTGACTCTCAAGAGGTCCTGGGCCTCTTTGCCTTGGGTCCCTCCACATCATTTAGGACCCTCTTGCTTGATCTAACTCAAATGTCGCCTGTATAATCCTGCTGTATGTCAGCAAGTCTCCTTCAGACCACGTCTGTAAGATGCTGGTTGATATCCACAGCAACAGAGAGGGAGGTGTCCAAAGCTATGAGTCGCGCCTGCCTGTTTGCTAATATGTGTACATATGTCCGGCCTTTTTGCCCGAGACTTGCTTGAATTGTGACACACTAACTGGTTTGGATCAAGTAATGCCCACTAGCCTGTTACAAGAAACTGCTGAAATTTCTCAGGAAGAGCCTCATGATCATCCGTTGGCCAGGTTGGTTTAAGCCATTTGTTACAAATAAAAATAATCATATTACTTGATATGTATAAGGGACATTGTCTCAGTAGTATATGAGGTGGGTATAAAAGCATATTTAGAGAATAATAATTTCATTAATCTGTTGTACGTAATCTAAGTTTTAAAAAGTGTGCTGCCTATACCTTGAAGACAACCCTTAGCCATCCCTCTTTTAACCAGATTGCTGCTCCAAGCCCCTGCTATCTAGGGATTCTGGTGCAGCCCCGACCCCCTGGGGACTCTGGATGTCCTTTAGAAGTCCATCTGCCTTGTTTCTGCAATGTGCCACTTACATTTGAAACAGCTGCTCCACAATTGGAATTTCCAGCCCCAAATTGGCATTTCTCTGAACCATTTGCAACTTATGCACTATTAATGTTTGGATTACACTGGAGAACTTTGGAGGTTAAAATTGATTCATGCAAATAGATGACTGAGTAAGCAATAGAAACATGACCTAGAATAATCTCATGGTTTGCTATTGCATAAACATGTTTTATAATCTGTTTAACAGCAAACTTGATACTTCCTGAACGTGCCAACCATAACACACCCTTTTCTGTTAGACAAGAGAAAAAGAAAAACCAGGTTTTTCTTCTCATTCATAATCAAGGAAATTATTAAACTAAGAAAATCTGGTTGTCCTTAGTAAATATACTTTCTTGTGCTTTTCTTTTCATTCTGTATTCTTTTCTTATCTTCTCGTGCAGGACTGGAACAAAGGCAACACTCATAGTTGCAATGGTAGCATTTGACCTCAGGTTTATTATTTTAAATACACCTGCCTGAAAATGACCAGAGATCAAAATAAACATCGCCAATAATGGGATGGATTGACACTATATGTCCCTTGGTATGACACACTAAGAGAAACACAGCCTCACTTCCATGATATTCCTGGCAAAATGCAAATAGTACTAATCATAAGGAAACATAATACAAACCCAAATTGAGGGAGATTCTACAAAACAACTGGCATGAAATCTTCAAAAATATAGAGGTCATGAAAGACAAGGACAGATTGAAGAATTATTTCAGATTGAAGAAGATGAAAGAGACATCCAAAGTGAAGGTGACACATTATCCTGGACTGGAACCAGAAATAGAAGAAAAAAAAATCGGGGGGGTGGGATGCAGTATGTATTAGAATAATAAGTGAAATTTGAATGGTGTGAATGGATTACATGGTAGTACTGTATAAATGTCAACTTCCTGCCCTTGATGGCTGAATTGTGGTTATTATGTGGGAGAATGTCCTTGTCTTTTAGTAAGTTCACATTGACACTTCCAGTGAAACTGGGGCATCACGTCTGCAACTTTCAATTATTTCAGGAAAATAGCTAGCTAGCTAGCTAGACAGACAGATAGATACATAGATAGATAATAATAAAGCAAAAGTATAAAAATGTTAGGAATTAGGGACTTTGGGTAAAAGGTATATGGCAGTTCTTTTTATTATTCTTTCAACTTTTCTGTAAAAAAAAGTAATAGTAAAATAGTAAAAAATAGTAAAAAAATAAAAAGTAAAAAAAAAAAGAGAGAGAAACATTAAAGAGTATCTTAAAGCAAGAGACATTAGGTTACTTACCATTTCTCTTAAAGTGAGAAGGTTCAATATTGCCATAAAACAAATATCTGTACCCATATCTGCTCTTATATAAGGTATACATAGACATACATCTATCTATTTGTATCTATCTTACATATGTACATGTATATAATTTGGGACCCTGCAGGCCTGCTGAATTAGAATATGGGTAGCAGGTGGGGGGTTGGTCCTAGAAAGCCCAGAGGTGACAATGGTACACAGCCAGCATGGCACGTCACCCTCTAAGCAAGTCCTCTCAATTCCGGGAGCTCTTGGGTGGGTCTGGGAAGGAAGCAGCAGTTCAGCTTCTTGTCCTGGCTTCTCTCTTTTACATTCCAAGTCCAGTACCTACTGTCTTCTCTCTTTTGCTACTTCCTAGAGTGTAAATACCTGACAATGACTCAGCAAAGCTTCCCAAACTGTGTTTCTCAAAACGCTCATGTGTTCTCAGAAAACAAATGAAAACAGACACAAATAATCCATTTGGTTCTGAGTTGAATATGCTTAATATAATAGTTCCTTCCTGGACATTTATAAAAATGCATTCATTTATAAATGGCTTACAAGTGGCTGCATTTTGTGTAATTCAATATTTTGCAAAGGTTTTTGGCCACGGAACACTCCCCCCCCCCCACTTAACACCTATCACATAGCAGCCAGTGACACTTGTGTTTCTCCAGGTGCTTAGTCTCTAAGGCTGTGTGAAACATTTAGGATGCTGATGGGAAAGGCGTGAAGGTAGTAGTCAGCCTCAGGCACGGCTTACTCAGGGCCTGGCTCAGGCCATTTGCTGTTATCCTCACAGAGCTGCCTCCTTGCGTGTGTCAGCTTATATGCAGAGTGACTTCCCTCAAGAGATTTCAAGATGCTGTAAGCAGCAACTTGGTCTAATACTTCTGCCTTCACAGACAGGCAAAGAACATATTGTGCCCATCCTGCTCAGACGACCCTTGAACCAATCACCAGATCCTGGGAAATGGCATTGGCCTGTTCGCATGGACCAGCCAGGGCTCATCCATCCATACACGCTGGCTACGCGATGTTGAGGGGGTGGGATGGATGTTGGGGCCCGGGGTACCAGAACGTCCTCCACAATGTGGAATTTAAGTAAGCAGAGAACTGGGGTCTTGCAATTGGCTCAGGTAAGCCTCTCCCCACCCAAGTGTCCCCAGACAAACACCAGCTCCTCGGGCAGTTCTATACCCGGTTAGCCTGTCCTGGGGTGAGGAAGGGGCCCCCTGAGAGTAGAGGGCAGGGGCAAGGCTGACCCAGTGGCTGCTCACTGAGGAAAGGATAAGCATGCCAGTGAACTGAGTTGCCTTTTCCAGGTTTTTCTTTTCTTCTTTTGTTTGCATGCTTTCCCATGATTGGATTTTTCTTTTTCTTTAACCCCACCTGGCAAGGCCTGGTCTCTAGGAGCCCGACTACATTCAGGATACTTCTGAAAAGAATACTGAACACAGTTTGCTTGCCAGTGGCCTCACTGGAGGCTGAATTCCAAAGGTTATTTTCTTTAAACCTGAATCTCAACTTTTGCCTCATAATTTTGAAGTAAAATCCATCTCGAGACAGGTCCTCACAAAGTGCTAAGAATTGAACAACGTGTCATTATTACACTTGCAGTAATTCCCAAACAGCATCAGTGAATTCAAATATTTGTACCTTTGCGTGGGTCAGCCAGGCTGCAGCCAAGGAGACTCCCATGCTAGGTTAACGTTGAAGCTTTAGTTCGATCTAATGCAAACAATGAACAGAAATCAACACAGGTCAGATTTTCCCTCCTTTCCTGTGAAATAGTTAATGTTAATGCCACAAGCGCAGTGATTTCAGAGGACTACAGCTGGCTTTGAAGATGGGCCATCACTCATTCGTCACCCAGGTAGATGAGAGATGGATTCTAGGCCTCAGCTGCTTACTGTAGGAAGCCTCAGAAAGTGCCCGGGCCTGTCCCAGAGCAGGTGTCCGATTAGATGTTCTCTCTCCTTCCTTCCATTCCTTCCCTGCTTCTTTTCCTTCCCCCAAACACAGTCCCGGAGGAAAAGACCCTGGAAATTACTGAATATTAATGTAACAAGTTACTCCTACAGCTACTCTCCAGTTGCCATTCCTGAAATTATCTGTCCCTTCTTTTTATTACTGCCTAATTCATTTGATAAATTACTATGTGATGAGGTGTGTTATCACACACACACACTTTTTTATTTTTTTTTATTTTATTTTTTTTTTGTGGTTTGCGGGCCTCCCTCTGCTGTGGCCTCGCCCGTTGCGGAGCACAGGCTCCGGACGCGCAGGCTCAGCGGCCATGGCTCACGGGACCAGCCGCTCCGCGGCATGTGGGATCCTCCCAGACCGGGGCGCGAACCCGGTTCCCCTGCATCGGCAGGCGGACGCGCAACCGCTGCGCCACCAGGGAAGCCCACACACTTTTTTATTGAAGTAGAGTTAATTTACAATGCTGTGTTAGTTCCTGGTTTAGAGCAAAGTGATTCAGTTATGCATCTATATGCATATACCTTTTCACGTTCTTTTCCATTATGGTTTATTACAAGATATTGAATATAGTTCCCCTGTAGTTTATTTTATATATAGTAGCTTGTATCTGATAATCCCAAACTCCTAATTTATCCCTCTCCCCTGCTTTCCCCTTTGGTAACCATAAGTCTGTTCTCTAGGTCTGTGAGTCTGTTTCTGTTTTTTCAAATAAGTTGATTTGTATCTTATTTTAGATTCCACATATAAGTGACATCGTATGATATTTGTCTTTCTCTGTCTGACTTCTCTTTGTATGATAATCTCTGGGTCCATCCATGTTGCTGCAAATGGCATTCTTTCTTTCTTTTTTATGGCTGAGTAATATTCCATTCAGACACTTTTTTTTTTTTTTTTTGCATTACACGGGCCTCTCACTGTTGTGGCCTCTCCTGTTGCGGAGCGCAGGCTCCGGACGCGCAGGCTCAGCGGCCATGGCTCGTGGGCCCAGCCGCTCCGCGGCATGTGGGATCTTCCCAGACCGGGGCACGAACCCGTGTCCCCTGCATTGGCAGGTGGACTCTCAACCACTGAGCCACCAGGGAAGCCCCAGACACATTTTTAATGTGCGAACTTCAATGCCTCAATTCAAAACAGTGACAAGAGCTGAGAAACTTAAGCCTTCTCCTCACCATCAAGCACTTGCTACTCTTTTAAATCAACCCTAGTGATGAATTGGGTTTAAATTTTTTTAGGGTCCCTTTGGGATACAAATAACCCCTTAAAGCCTACTGCTTGTCGAATATCTGCCTCAGAGAAGATTCAGAGCCTAACTATTGTAAGAGTTTCTTGAGGCTCAAAACTCCTCAAGGCCATCTTAGACATGTGAATCTCCTCCAGTCCCAGAATGACTTCTACATTGACCAGTTTAGCAGATGTAACCACAGGATCATAGAGTCTCAGGGTTGGAGCTGGTCTTGAATGTTCCATTGTCTATTCTAAGCTACAATTTCCTTGCCAAGTGGTAAGCTAACCTCCCATAAGCTAGCCTCTGCCTGGCAGGGTCATCGAGATTCTTGCCTTCTTTACTTTCATGTATATCCTTCTAAAAATTCTTGCATTACCTGCAACAAATCAAATGGATGTCTCATCCTTGAACCCATAAGAATTTAACTAGGCGTTCTCACGTTTTCCAAGTCTTCTCTAGGCTAACCATCTGCAAACATTTAAACCCTCCTTCTGAAATGGCTTCCAGTTGCTGCAGCTTCTCTGCCCTCCCCTCCCCCCATCCTCTCTCTAAAGTTCTTGGTCCCACCTCCTCACCCGCAATAACCAGCATCACAAACGAAACACATCAAATGGCAGCCCATCCTAAGCATGTGCTCTGTATCTCTGGCATAGGCAGAAGGCTTTTATGAAATCAAATCTGTACACATTTTTTTCCATTTTTTTGAATGATCATAGTAAAGATTTCCCTACCTAATCAGTCCCATGACTCCCAAGGATTGTTAGAACCAAACTTGTGAAAAATGAACTAAAATGGATGATCATTTGTATGCTCTTGAGGGGAACATGATGAGGAGTCTTCCGTTGATCTCCTGACCACTCCTCTCCATTGGGTAAGATAATCAAAAGTATTGGCTCTTACTTCAACTTACTTAGCTAGTATTTGGAAAATAAGTATCTGAAAGAAAATGTAAATGTTCTTATGTATATTCATTTTTTGGCTGCAAGTAATAGAAAACCTAATAATTTCATAAACCTTAGGATACCATTGAATGCAGGTACCTAAAACTGGGTGCATGAAAAGGTCTATGCTTTTGCTTTTGTTTTCCACTCAAGGTTAGAATCTGTCATTCTGCCTCCAGAATTCTGCTTGGCATTTTCACATAACTGTATTCAAGACCGAAAGTTCTGAAAACGTGGAGCCACCAGCAGACTTCCTCTCCTGTCTCATTAGTCAGGGTGGAGGCACCAGGCCAATCTGAGCTACAGGGAAGCAAGGAAGTGTGTTTCTGGCAAAGGGAGGTGGGATGGTCATGACCAGGCAAAGCGTCTGCTTCAGTGTGTTTAGAATGTGTAAAAATAGAGTTTTATTTTATTATAAAAGTTAATGCATAATTACTAAGAAAGTGAGAAAAAAAATTCCCCAATGCCACTACCCAAAGTCTTTTCTCAATGTACTATTTTAACACTATTCTAATCAGATTGTACAGTGTGAGTTTTTTTTTTCACTTAACATTATTTTAAAGCTCTATGGTTTTTGAAATATAGTTATTTTGAAATAAAATAGAAACCAAAGGAGGCGGCATAGAACAGTGGAAAGAGGGCTGGCTCTGGTGTGAAGAGACCATGAGTGTGGCCTGGGTCCTGGCACTAATCCATCAGTGTACTTCCATTTCCTCAAAATAGAGAAATGTGTTTCCTTAGTTCTACCATTTCTGAGTCTTCAAGATCATGAGAACTGTATCTTTGAGACACATAAGCCACGCTGTTCAGATACTGATTCAACACAGCAGGTCAGGACCACAAGGACAAACAGACAAGTGAACTGGAGGTTACCACCATGTGAAAGTGATTCATGATATGTAATAATATAAAATATAATACGTAATATGCACTATATGACATTACCAGTTCTTCCTATTTTTCAATGGAAGCCAGAAATCTGGATTTTCATGTGAAATTGTTTGCTTTTTAAACGTGGGCACCTAGTTTGAAAAACAAAATACTCTAGAGGCCAAACAAAACATGTCTGTTGATTGTCGGCAACTCTGGCTAAACCAGCAGCCAACTTGATCAACACTAGTTGATACTAACTAGTTAGTGTTGATACTAACACTAACTAGTTTAACACTAGTTAAAAAGATGTACAGATGGGGGGTAAGAAGAGCTGCTTATAAGACGTTTTGGCTACACAGCAACTGGATTATTACAATCCATCTAAAACTTCAAATGCTTATATTAATGGTGAATAAATATAATCTAGGATTTTATCATCTCTAGTTTTTTACATTGACAATATAACTACTTCCCATTGCTGAGTCTGAAACACCCTAGGGTATGAACTGAGCTTTGATGTGCTCTCTTGTGTGCTATATTGGAAGCAACTAAGTCAGGACCCTGCTAGGATGACTCATTTCATATGTGTTTTTCATGATCATGATTTTTATGGTTCAAAATCAAGTCCTGTGTCTTTTGCCTCAATCATTCAGTTTAAGGACAAAATGAAAAAGGAAAGGATGAACGTCTTAGACAGGTGTTCCCTTGAGTTAAGAACTGCCACCTCAAGCAGTTTGCTCTCTTCTCACCCTGAATGTTGCATCTTTAATCTCTCCTTTTCAGAGAGAGAATGATCAACGTCACCAGTCACTGCAGGCTTTTCCACCTAGCAATTCCGACTATCACTCTCTTGAGAGCAGTGCAGAAAG
This sequence comes from Physeter macrocephalus, assembly GCF_002837175.3. Lineage (NCBI taxonomy): Eukaryota > Metazoa > Chordata > Mammalia > Artiodactyla > Physeteridae > Physeter > Physeter macrocephalus. The sequence goes on from NC_041219.1 coordinate 23,600,107, forward strand.
AGCATCTAACAACTTTGAACTTTTTACGTGATTTTTTACCTTCGACACAGTTGTTAATTAGAGTTCTAAAAAAGTAAGCGCTCCCTACAAGAACATCAGGTTTTTAAATGATTCATCTTCTCACAGACCTTGATATTCAATCCAGGTGCAGGAATAAACAGTATAGCCCTTGGGTTCTATCCTCGGGGCTTGGAAATGCTTCAGTGAAATTCTATAGCGAAAGGCCCCTGTGCTTCCCCTGACTTTCTCTTTGTTCTACTAACTTTTTATCTCTGAAAAGCAAAGGGATTTCCTTTGGGGATTAAGCAGAGGAAACAACCTAAGGTAGCGATAGTGTTTCATTAGAATTATGAGATGCAGAATTATCCTGAAGTCAACTCAACAAGAAGTTCTTTGCCCCAGTCTTGGAAGGGTCCCCCCTCCCTGTATATCCAGCAGAGAGCATCACAAGCCTGTGCCCCACTGAGGCTTCTCATCCTCTGTTCTCCTGGCGCCATGAATATCTTGGACAAACAGTGGTGGGTTTTGAGTGAGGGTGGAGAGGTGTCTCATCTGAATGTGATACATGACAATTTTTTTTCCTTTTTCTTTTTAAAACTTTTTACATGTATTATTTTGCTAACATGAAATCATTCTGAAATAAATATTTAAAAAAGGATAGGTGCCATTCTCATCCTGCCACGTCCTGGTTTTGAGTCACTGAAAGCAACAGAGGTAGAAGAACAAGACAGATGATTAATTTTCTGAATGATAGATCTTAGAAGCTTCTGTTCAAAGAATGAGATGCAAGTGAGAGAGTTGCCTGTTCACAGAAGACCAATGTGCTACTCTACAAACTGCTCCTAATCACACTTCTTATTCCAAACTGGGAGTCTGCAGAAGGGTCAGCGTATGACGGTAAAAGAAAAGGGTTTGTGTCAAAGCAGCTACACTAATGCCAGCCTGACATATCCATCTTCTGTCAACACGAAGCTGGGTAAAAAGTACATACTTAGCTGCTATTCGAGTGTCACTAAAAATTCTTGAAATAAACAACAACATAAATCACTTTTCTAGTAGATTTCTCAAATATTCACATTCTGATTTATGGCTGACATTTACTTTAAAAATGTTCGATGGTAACCTGAATGGCCAAATTTTAAGTTAACTGTGTTTTTATTAATTACTTTTGAAGTAAAACAAGCTTTTTTTTAATCCTTTTGGTTAATGATTAACTTTAAAATTTTTGAAGAGCCAGCTATTTTTCACATTTCCTTATATAACTTTGTTGTATTTTCCTTTCACTTATTATGACTTCTCTTTACATTCTCAGGGATATCCTTGGTTCATACTTCTATTGTTTTGGCTGTATCCCATCTAATTTGATATATCGCATTTCTATTTGTATTTAAAAATACTCTTCATTACATTTTGGGGTTTCTTCTCTGGTCCATATATTATTTAGTGGAGTTTAAGTTTTCCTTTTCATATTTTCTGTGTGATTATTTTATTTTGTTATGTCTAATTTTTTTTTTTTTTTTTTGCGGTACGTGGGCCACTCACTGTTGTGGCCTCTCCCGTTGCGGAGCACAGG
>NC_041219.1:23601859-23630198 GCF_002837175.3 Physeter macrocephalus
AGGCTCAGCGGCCATGGCTCACGGGCCCAGCCGCTCCGCGGCATGTGGGATCCTCCCGGACCGGGGCACGAACCCGTGTCCCCTGCATCGCAGGCGGATTCTCAACCACTGCGCCACCAGGGAAGCCCATGTTATGTCTAATGTTAAGATTTACTCTCGATATATGGAATGTAGAGTTGTGACTTTATTATGTAGTGCAGAACATGGTCATTTTTTGTCTAAAATACACTTGGGCCAAAAAGCAAACTTGCTTATATTTCCACGCAGTTTTTTGCACAGATGTTAAATCTGCCTTATTATTTTTGTATCACTTTGTGTCATGTGGATGAACTAAATTCTACTTCTGAACTGTTGATATTTCTAATTACATTTTGTATTTTATTTCTGTCCATTATTTCTATTCATGTACTTTATAAATTTAGAAGTTTAAGATGATTGAGTTACTTCTCCTACAGCTTTTCTTGTGAAATCTACCTTATTATGAGAAGAATCTCAAATCAGAGTCTTTAGTTTTAATAGAAACATGCTTGAGATTTGACCCGAAAGAAAATGCAACTGATGGACTTTGCAAACAAAAAAGTAGTTATACACACCCTCTCCACCCCCATTAACCTCTGCCTCTTGGCAAGCCATTGACCTATTTTCCTGGTAAGCCCAGGCTACCATTGTGTTATCAGGCTGAGTCACAGTTAGAGCTTATGGAGGACAACCTGGAAATTACACCGTGTTCCTAGATTCAATGTACATTCATAAATCCTCTGGTTCATGAAGTCTAAGATCTTGTGACTTGCTAAGGCAGAATGTTGTATCAGCCATCAGGGAAAATGAAGCATATTGTGTATTGATATAATTCCACTTAAATATCTACTATAGACCCATCTGTTTTTATCATTAAAATTGCTCATGAGTTGAGCATAATTATCTGTCAGTAACCTCCAAATATTTGGATTTGTTTTCCTCAACAGCCAAATATTTCTACCCACGAACAGACGGTTTATCTTCCAATCCTCTTGTATGGTCAGGCCAGTCAAGATGGCTGTTTTCTTGCTCTTTGTACAACCCCTCTTCCATCAGTCCCTGCCTCACCTACATCGCACGCACATGAATGTCCTTTCCCCTGCCCCAGCTAGTGCTTGTCCTAATCCTTAGGCCAGCACAGCTCCACTTACTAGTTTAGTAAAGGGAAACATCTACCCTCATGATGGTCATTAACCCGAGGGTCTGTGAGGGATGTGGCTCAGCTGCCGGTTCCCCTGGTAACTGATAAGCCAATCCGATGATAATTCCCCCTATAAATGGTAGCCTCTTCCCCTCGGTAGCGAAGATTGCCGCCATGTCTTGCCTGCGGCCACACAGGGTGGAAATGTTGCTCCAGGACCTTTTGCTTTCGCGAGTAAGATCCCCTGTCCAATAACCCACGGATGTCTCTGGGCTCTTTCTTTAGTCTCCGGGCTGGGCAAGTACAGGGCTTGCAGGCCTGTGGGGTTCGGCCCAACAATTGGCAAGCCACAGGAGGCCAGGGAAACTCCCATGAGCACCATGATGTCAGGAAATGAGGACGGGGAATGGAAAGTTGTGAAGGTACTCCCGGGGTGGCTGTCCACTGGTATCTGAGGCCTGAAAGTTGAGGGGGTAACCTCGGGCTGTCTGTCCACTAGCATGTGAGGCCCTGTGGCAGCTGACTACCATGAGAGCTGTCTTTCTTTTCCATTATATTGACATACACTGCTAACCTCAGTCTCTTTCCAGTTGACAGTAGCACAGCTGAGCTCCCGGTTCATTGACTGCGTGAGGATGGCTGGTGAATACGGACAAAACGCCAAGGACCCGGATTATCTACAAAATACAGGCATACCCACACCCACCATGCCTAAACAATTACAGGTGAGGGCTTTAGGGATATTAACTCAGGGACAGGCTTGTGAATTGGATGTTGCCAGTTACCCAGAAGGGTTTGGTTGGGGCCTGAGGCAACAGCAAAATAATGAGTACCCTTGGGCTTCTGGTCCCAGCTATGGAAGGCGGGAGAGCAACGATATAGCGTGATGGAACAGATGGAACAGCAGCTATGTGCCATCTACAAATGCCTTACACCAGGTGGAAGACGTTCCAAAAGCCCTACCAGGGTCCTCAAGCAACACAAAAAAACCACTTTACCAGCCGTGAAGCTCAGGGATGGGCCGACAAAAATAGCATACACTGGCTTTTCCTCCTGCCCTACAACCCTGCTGCTGCTGGGCTAACTGTTTTTTTTTTTTTTTTTTTTTTTTGGTGGTACGCGGGCCTCCCTCTGCCGTGGCCTCTCCCGTTGCGGAGCGCAGGCTCCGGACGCGCAGGCGCAGCGGCCATGGCTCACGGGCCCAGCCGCTCCGCGGCATGTGGGATCTTCCCAGACCGGGGCACGAACCCGGTTCCCCTGCATCGGCAGGCGGACGCGCAACCGCTGCGCCACCAGGGAAGCCCTGCTGGGCTAACTGAAAGGATGAGTGGGTGACTTAAACAACAGTTGAAATGGAAACCTGCTTTCTCCACACGTGGACCCAGGAGGCTACCTCAAGCAACTAGTCAACACAACCCAATTTCAACTGTTGACCACTGACCGATTGTTACCAACTACCAGTCGGGACAATAACTCACTTTTGCCCTTGTCACAGGGTCTACCCCCAGGGGAACACCTTATAAGATGGGACTGGCAGGTAAATCCCCGATGGTTTGGGTTTGCTGCCCTGTGAGGGATAGGATTAGAAAGGGACCTACAGATTTCACCTGTCTTCTACCCAGTCCCACCTAAGACCACTAAGGTAATCAATCCAGGCCCCCTACTGGCGGAAGGCACCATCATATTAACCTTGTATTCTGTTGTTATACCGCCTCTGCAGTACTGGGCACCGGCTATGGGGACTGAGGGTGGACAGGCGGGATGGTACTGCAGGCCAGGAGGAAAACCACAGGCAGGGGTGGTATTATCTCAGAATGCTGTTACTGCTTGTATTTTGCCTAGTGGTCATGATCTTCCCTGTACTGTGCCTGTTAAACATTTTACATTTGTTCCCTAGTCTGAGCAGGGGGAATCACAGGTTGTGGAGCAGGCGACAACAGTGGCTTCACTGAGAAATGAGTTTGATTGCTGGGTCTACGGCGGGGTGTCATTGTCATCCTCTGGACTTCCATGAAAGGAAGTGTCTGGCTCCAAAGTCTGCCCACCTCTTAGACTCTTGATAGTCTAGCTGCTGCTGTCTGTATTGCATTTGTGGTATTTGGTTGAAGGGCACCTCTACATACTTGATCCCAGGGAGATCGAGGATGAGGGGCAGACCGAGATTATAAGGGTTGCACAGGGTATGTGTAGGGGTGGAGTGTGTGGTCAGGCGCCTCAAGATGGCTGTTCTCTTGCTCTCTGTACATCCCCTGCTTGACCGATCCCTGCCTCACCTCCAACGCCTCACGTGAAGGTGCATGGCCCCCGTTCATCACTTGCAGGCCCCTCTGATCATGTGTGCACCCCCTTTTAATCACATGAATGCCCCCTGGTTGGGGGTCCTTTGCAGGAAAAAGGCTGATTTCTCAGCCTTCTGTTAAATATTTTGGGATTTTGAACTCAAGGACAGAGAGCTGCTCCCTCATGGGAGGGAAGCTCTCACCAGGGCTGTGGTTCCCACCAAGACCACTGCCCAGGTGCCTGAGAATGGCCGGCTGGGTTCTGCCACATCTGGATCCCCCACTTTGGACTCATAGCAAAACCTTTTGAATGAAGCTTCTAAAGGGGAGATCGTGAGTCTCTAGTCTGAAATCTTGGAGGATAAACATCCAGAAGACCAGCTCCATCCCTGCTGGACAGGACTTTCTAAGAAATGTGACTGGAAATGGAAACCATGCTGCAGAAGAAAAACCCTGACAAAGATCATGCAAACCTGGGCTGGTTCCGGACCCTGACTCGGACCTCTCACAGAGGGCAGGTGAACCCTGCTGGATATTAAGTTGCTTTTCAGAAGCTGTGAGAAAGGAATCAAGGTGAGTGGGTTTGCTGCAATGGTGGCTTTGGTCAAGTCAAACTCTTCAGAAGGCCATTTCCATCACTTGCTGGGGTGGAAGAAGTATCTGTTCTTTAGTCAGTCCTGTGTTTCCAACCTCCCTAGCCTGGAAAAGAAAACTCAGTGACTAGGATTTCCCCTACGTGGGCAAAAGTAGGAGCTCTCTCTAGCATTGGATCTGTCCTCCAAAACCTCTTTCTGGACCAGATCATGCTGACTCCTTGGTTGTGCTGGTAAAATTTTCAACCATCCCCCACTTTGCTGACTTCAGATGGCACCTATCAATTAGGCTGATCACCTGTCCCCTGTCTTACCCTCCCCTAAACCGAAACTTTGCTCTCTGCCTGTCATGGGATCCTCAGATTTAATAACAAACCAACAAACCCTGGCATCTACAACTGTCAAGGTTTGACTTGGTCCAGATATCAGAGGAACCATACTATTCCCAGCCTATGTCCCTTCCATATTTCATACTGAAGTGTTTCAGCCAAAAGGATAATGATGGAGGCACTAGAACATGTAAACAGGTGAGACACAATCTCCGCTGGACACTGTCCTAGATAAAGCCCCTATAAATCCTAAGTGTTCATCATGGCTGGCATTCTGTGAGCCCCCTGAGGGTATATCTTATAGATTCAGTTACCCATCTTGGGCCTACGGCTGCTCTGACACCTGGCACATAGGTGGGATTTGTTTCTTGGCATCCAAAGGTGAACTTGGAACCAGAAACCAGAAAATACTCTCAAAGGAGTGCTAACCAGTTTCATTCCTCAAGCCCTTGTCGGGTCTATACCCCATATCGGCAGGAAGTACCCAGAGCTGACCTCGCCCCTTTCCCTCCAGATGGAGGAATGATCCAAAGATGGGGGGACTGAAGCCTGAACCCGAGGGTTAAACCCATTCCACCTGCCCTCAACTAATCAAAGTCGCGAAAACCTCATGCTCTCCAATGAGAACGGAGCTGTTTGCCTGAGTTACTTTCCAGGAACTTGGAGTCTCAGCTGTGTCTAGTTGGGGCTGAGCGTGAGATTGGATAGGACCACAGACCCCTCCACTGGGCCTGCGCGTGTGTCCGCCGGATCCTTGTGAACGTGGGCGGGCCTAGAGCCTAGTTACGCCTGCGCAGAAGGCCCCTACCCGCACGTTTTCCCAGTTACGCCTGCGCAGAAGGCCCCTACTCGCCCGTTTTCCCAGTTACGCCTGCACAGAAGGCCCCTACCCGCACGTTTTCCCAATCACCTGTGCCCGCCCTGCCTACGCTGCCCACGCCTTAGCCTTCCCCGCAGCTTCACCCCGATCCGTCAGTCTCCAGCCCGGGCTTTCTTGGAGGCGGACTTGAGGCCTGTCCTCCCGGCTCCTCGCCTGACTGCCTCGTGAAGAAACCCTCTCCTCGCTTCCACTGTCTGCATCTGGGAGTGCTGTGCGTCCGGCAAAACGAACTTGGTTTGGTGACCAATTCGGAAGCCAGCGGGAGGGAGTCCAGAGGGACTTTTGCCCGAGGGTCGTGGCCCCCGGGGGCACTGAGAGCCTGTGTGTGAGCACCAGTGGTGTCGGGTCCCTTGGTTCCAGCACCAGCCTCGGATTCCTCCAGGCGCCACCGACCACCTGAGCTTGGTTTGGTTTTGCAGCGGAGAAGCGGTTCGGGTAGGAAGCCGCCTTTGGGTGAGTAACCTGGTTATGGAAACGCACCTGGCTCTAAATTGTTCCGCAGTCCTGAGCAGGGCGTGGTTGGAGGCCCCGCTTGCGGGGTTTTGGAAACAATTAGAGGGACTTTTGCCCGAGAGTCGGGGCCCCCGGGGGCACTGAGAGCCTGTGTGTGAGCACCAGTGGTGTCGGGTCCCTTGGTTCCAGCACCAGCCTCGGATTCCTCCAGGCGCCACCGACCACCTGAGCTTGGTTTGGTTTTGCAGCGGAGAAGCGGTTCGGGTAGGAAGCTGCCTTTGGGTGAGTAACCTGGTTATGGAAACGCACCTGGCTCTAAATTGTTTCGCAGTCCTGAGCAGGGCGTGGTTGGAGGCCCCGCTTGCGGGGTTTTGGAAACAATAGGAAAGGTCTCAGTTGCTGAGGTCCTCCGTGCCTGGAGGAGAGGCTGGTCTCTGCTTTTTGGTCTTGTTTGTTCTGGTCTCACGTGTCCAGGACCCTCTATATCTGATTAGCTTGTTAAGGATTGGATATTGGAGACTGAGCTTCTTGGTGACCACAGCAAGGACCCTTAGATTTCTTTACTGCGACCATCTGGAAGCAAAGCCCCTTCAGAATGGGAGATGTTAATTCAACAACTTGCAATTCCCTCTAGGCTGCATTCTCCAAAATTGGCTACTTTGAGTTATGAATCCAGGTTGGAGACACTGTTTTAATTCTTGTTGTAAAATGACAGGTTTTGGAATGAGCTAGATGCATTCATGAATGGTAACGTGTTCTGTTGGGTTCAAATTTCCCACTCCAGGATTCAGTTAGGTGACACCACCCACGTGTGTCACAGAGACGCATGCAATGGAAGGATAATTTATCTGAGTATGAGGTGGAGACATCCTGGATTCTTATAGGCACGTTTAGAACAAATGCACATCATTACTAAGAAGTCTTCTCTTCAACCATGGCTGCCTTCCCCTATTAGATCCCCTTCTAGGGTCCTGACCTAGAATGCAGAGAGGCCGGGTCCCCCTGTGTGTTCCCTTCACCATAAACCACGAACATGCACATTCGTCTTGTCTTGGTGTCCCTGACAACACAACGCTTTACTCTCCAGGGGTTGGCCTGGTAAACGTACCAAAGGCATCCAGCATGTGGGTGGTCTTGCTTTTAGCATTCTGGCCGACTGTGTATTTTACCAGGAAATCATGTGTTGAGTGAATAATGATGAGGTCAAGTTTGCCTGCCTCTTTGAGAGTGAAAAGATAGAATATGTATCGCTTGAGTGGGTTTATTCCACTTTGGCTTTCCCCTGTTTAACATGTTCTCAGCATCTGTGCATTTCAGTCTCGTCTCTCTCTCCCCCTTTTTCCTCCCTCCTCATCTCACTCCCAGAAGTCTTAGAATCAGTTATGAAAGCTACACAGGGACGGTTTCTGTTCAGGCGCTTCTTTAAGCATCAAGAGCCTTACGTTTATATGTTTCCATTATAGTATATGATGGTATTTTCAATATTTTCTGCATTTAAAAAAATTTGTAACAGAATTGCAAACAACTTAGGGACCACTTACGATACTGCTTAAGTAGGTGTGAGTACACGGTGTGCAACTCTTCACAAAGCATTCTTCTGGACACTGTAGGTTATCATTGCTTTTCGTTCCTTTTTAAAATTTTTATTTTATTTCTTTTTTGAAGTATAGTATATGCAATACTCTAAATACTTTGTTGTAATTTCAGTAGTTTTCACAGCATCTTCAACAGGACTGGATTCCACCTCAAGAAATCACATTTTTTAAAATTTATTTTTTAATTGACGTGTAGTTGATTTACAGTGTTGTGTTAATTTCTGCTGTACAGCAAAGTGCTTCAGTTATACATATATACTCTTTTTCATATTCTTTTCCATTATACTTTATTAGAAAATATTGCATTTTGTTCTTATCACAATCCAGACAATACACTTAATGTACAGAAGATTGACAGGTCCTTCTCTTGAGAGTCATCGTAGTCTTTGTGTCATTCTCTCACTCCCTTCTCTGACCTTTTCGGAGGACACAGATAAAGAACAGAACATCACAACTGCGTTTTCACCTGCTCGTGAAACCCGTCCCTTGCCTTCTTACTACCCCAAACTTCAAGATGTTCATTCCTCTTGCTTCCTTCTAGCTTTCTTTTCCTTTGCTTTTGCGGTGGGGAGGGTGGATCTTAGACTGTTTTCTTCAAAATACCCTTTTACCTTTCTATCTGTGCAGTTGCCCACTGTAAGGAAGAGGAGATGAATGTCTGTCAGATGATGATCCAGCATTCCTTGCTCACTCACTGTCCTGAGCTGACTGATAGTCACCAGGAGATACTTTTCATCATCCTCACCCAGGCACTCAATCTGTCCTGCTTAGTGCATTTTCCAGAGATCTTATCTTATGATCCTAACCCCACACAAGTGGAGTTTGCCCCAAGGCATCTCCATCTACAGTAAATTTATCATCTCAACTAATAATGATTCGGATAATGTCTGCGGGTCCATGAACACAGACTACTCTGCATTTATGTATGACTTCTTAAATCAGAGATTTCTAGTTTTCCAGATGTAGATCTTATAAATATTTTATTAGATTTATGCCTAAATATTTAAATTGATTTGGTGATAATGTAATTTTTTCTGTTTCAAATTCACATTGTTCAGTGCTGGCATCTAGGTAAGCACTTTATTTTTGGCATATTGATTTTACGTCCTGCAACCTGGCTATTGTCATTATAGAAATATTTTATCAACCTTTTGGGATTTTCTACATAAACAATTATGTCACCTGCACATAAAGACAGTTTTATTTTTCTTTTCAGATTCTAAACATTTCATCTCCTTTATTTTATTGTTCTAGGGAGGTTTCTAGCATGTTGTTGAATAGGATGTCCTTGTCTTGTTCCTGATCTTAGGCTAAAATCATGCACTTTCTCAGTATTAAATATGTTGTTATGTTTAGCCTTTTTACATATATTTACTATCAAGCTGAAAATTCTCCCTCTATTAATAGTTTACTGAGATATTTTTCATGAATTTTTACTTTTTTCCAGGTGCTATTTTCTGCATCAGTGATAGGATTATATAATTTTTTTCTGCAGCCTGCTCATGTGATGGGTTACTTTGATTGAATTTTGGATGTTTACCACTCTTACATACCTGTAATACATCCCCTTTGGTCATGATATATAAATCTATCTATCTATACAGATGTATACATGCACACATATATAATTTTTCTAAGTATTTTGCTGAGGGTATTTGCATATACAGTTACAAGAAGTATTGATCTGTAGGGTTTTTTTCTTATAATTTCTTTATCTAATTTTTGTATTAGAGTAAACCCAGACATATAGAATGAGTTAGGAAGTGATTCCTCTGCTTCTCTTTTATGGAAAAGCTTACAGATCTTTGGCATTTTTATTCATTAAATGTTTAGTAGAATTTGCCAGTGAACCTATTGAGGCATGCTGCTTTCTTTTATTCTGAATTTATTAATTATTAATTTGATTTCTTTAATAGTGATAGGCCCATTCAGATTTTATATTTCATCTTGTAAAAGTTTTGGTAGTTTGTGTCTTTCATGAAATTGGTCCAGTTCATCTAAGTTACCAAATCTGTGAGCATGGAAGTATTTGTAGTATTTCTTAACACAGATTGTATTATTAGTATTGTTCTTATCATTACTCTTGGTTTTGCCTTCCAGCATGCTTTGTAATTTTGTTGTTGTTGTTGAAAGCCCCATATTTCGTATCAGGTAATAGGAAGTAAAACCAACAAGACTTTTGTATGAGAGTTTATGACTATCTGGCTGGTAGTTGTGCTATAATTAATATTTGTGGGTCTCAAATTCCACTCAGGTCTCTTGACTTTGAGCTTCCTTAATTACTCCTCCTCAAAGAGAAACTGCATGTTGAAATTCTTTCTGTGGGATCCACTGTTTTTATATCCGACTCTATTGGTGTGATGCTGAGGTATGGGGAAGGGAATGCCTTTTATAATATTATGACCAAATCAGTATTCATGTGGCTTTGTGTCTTTGGACTGAGACTTTCACAAGTGTTTCTCCAGTCAGGTATGAAGTGTGGAATATGAAGATGACCTTCCTTCAGCTGGGTTAAGACTCTGGCAAAATACTTTTTTCCTGAAGTGTAAGCTTTTATCATGGAAAATGCAGTGGCCATATTTCATGATAGTTTCTCTTCCTCACTCTTGACACAGCCACAGTGGGAAGTTTCTTGGTTTTCACTGTGAAAACCTGGTAGGGTTCCTGGAGACACAGCCTATGGAGATGTGTGGACACCTGATTTTAGTTACCAGGGTGTTTTCCTTCTCAAAGTCCACAGTCCGCCTCCAAGAATTTGACAAAATTATCGTTTAATCTGAGCTACCCTGTGATGGCTCCAGAAGCTTGTGCTTCAGCTTGGCAAGTCTCATCTGTGACTCTGTATACATCTGTCCCTCCAGAATTTGATGAATCTGTTTGCCCTTAGACCTCAGTTCTCTAATGCATCCAAGAAAAGCTGATCTTTTTCATTTTGTTCATTTTCTTCTTCTAGGGACCTGAGTGATGACTTACAAACTTTACTTTTTGTTTGATATGTCTTCCAAAATAAATGTACTTCCCTCAGATTTAACAATGTTAAAATATAGTTTCCCTCTAACATACTTAGGAATTACACCTCTAAAAGAGTGTGCATGTATCATGGTATCCATCCAGAAGATCCAGATTTAAATTTAATAAAATTTTAACAACAAGGACCTATTTTGATATTCACTATACCAGTAGCATTTATTGAATGGCACCACCTAACACCATACTCATGTGATATTCCTGATTTTTCTGCCCTCAAAAGTTGACTGTTCTTTCAAGTCGTTATCTTGAACTATCCTTTCAGTAACTTTCTCAGATTACATAATACATGGGAGGGAGTTCTGTACATAATGTAGCCAGTTTGCTCTAGAATTTACACATGTGTTTAAAGGTGGTCCAAATTAATAGTTAAAATAGATGGGGCTACTTGAGGTGAAATATAAGAACAAATGTCTGAGGAGAAAAGACAGTACATTTGGCAAGTGTTATAATAGTATGAGGCAGGTACTCCTTAATCAATGACATAAACAATGTGTTGAACTATTTGACAGGCCGTAATGCCATTTATAGATGTAGAGATGATGACAGTCTTGAGAGACAAGGAAAAGATGTTCAAAACAAAACAGTGTTACAAGCCGACATTCTAAGTGCAAGATTGCTAGGCAATGGGATACACACGTGTGCTAAGTCAGCTGCTTTAACTTCCATGAATTGCTAGAGCAGGAAATTTAAATCATTTAATGGTATTTCTGGAAAGTTGAAAATTCCCACTTGTGGAGTTTTAAAGAGACTGTCAAAGAGTGAAGCCTTTTATTATTTGTACAGTTCAGAGAAAACTGGTTTTACACAAGAGGGCAGCATGAACAGATGAGCTCTAACAATGCTGTTTCATCTCCAAGTGCAGGATGGAAGGTGGAAATAGGAAGTGCTATCCTCAAAATCCAGGGGAAATCTCTGGGAGCAATGCAGACCAGAGATGTTCTCGAAGGTCTTGAAGTCAGAGGTTGTAGACGTGAAGAAGAAAGCACACAGCCCCATCATCAGAACAAATCTGAAAAGTAATTCTGGCAATTTGGACACTAAAAAACCTCAGGCCATACAGGATCTCCTAGTGAATGGCATTAAGACTTATAAGGGAGCTGTGCATTGAATCAATTCTTGCACAAAAAGAATGTGGAAAGAGCAGAGAAACGCACCAGTACCTTGGGAGTTCAAAGAAAAGTTTCCTCTACTCTGTCTGCAGGTCCAGTTTTGCAGAGGGTAGTTCCAAAAGCCAGATAATATCTTTTCCTGGCATATTTGTATACCTTTGTGTTTATTAAATAGTTTCTTGCCCAGTAATTTACCTCCAGGAAATCATTTTATTTACCTTTGGCCAAGAATTGAGCCAAAAGAAAATTCACCCTCAGGAAGAGACAGCGATCGATGGTTGTTTGATGAAAAATTTCCCAGTCAGATGAATATAATTCCCCAAAGTATCCACACAATGGCCTGTGCTTTGATGATGCATCATAGTTTGGAATCTTTTTTTGAAGGGGGAGTAATTTAATTAATTAATTTTATATTGAGATATAGTTGACTTAGAATGTTGTTTCTGGTGTACAGCAAAGTGATTCAGTTATACATATATATCTCTATACACATATTCTTTTTCAGATTCTTTTCCCTTATAGGTTATTACAGGATACTGAGTATAGTTCCCTGTGCTATACAGTAGGACCTTGTTGTATGTCTATTTTGTATGTAGTAGTGTGTATCTGTTAATCCCAAACTCCTAATTTATCCCTCTCCCACCCCTTTTCCCTCTGGTAACTGTGATTTTGTTTTTTATGTCTGTGAGTCTCTCTCTGTTTTAAAAATAAATTCATTTGTATTGTTTTTTAGATTCCACATATAAGTAATATCATATATGTCTTTGTCTGACTTACTTCACTTAGTATGATAATCTCTAGGTCCATCCATATTGCTGCAAATGGCATTATTTCATTCTTTTTCATGGCTGAGTAGTATTCCATCACACACACACACACACACACACACACACGCACACACACACACACACACACACACACACCCCACATCTTCTTTGTCCATTCAGATGTCAATGAACATTTAGGTTGCTTCCATGTCTTGGCTTGAATTCTGACCTTTCTGAAAGTTTTAGCTGAATAGGTTTAGCCTTATTTTCATTCTATAACTGGAGTCTCACTTTTACTCCATAAAAAACCAACAATGATTATTTAATCTGATTGCCTTCTTTTTATCTATTTCTCTTTGCTTTCTAGTTTAGATGACTTTAACGTACTGTGCTATATTTTACCCCTGTGATCTTGTGTTGTTAAATACATGAAATAAAAAATAAAGTCCAGAGCATCCCATCCCCCCTCACTGCCATCATTTGTGCAAAACCAATATGGAGATACACTCTCATTGTTCCCAAATACAGACTCCATCTACCGTTCTCTTTTTGGGTCCTGTTGAGCAGGTTTCTTTCTGGTACCATGCCTTACAGGCACCCTCACCTAGAATAAACGTGTTACCTTGAGACTTATTTAATAAAGCTTGATTATATCCTAGAGATCTTACTGGCCTTCTTTTTTCAAACTTGAATGGACTCATGAAAACTCCTACTGTAAATCTCTCAGTTGTCAATTTTTCCCCCAAGTTCTTTTTTTTCTCCTTCTGATATTACATTCAGGTTCTTCTTTGATGTAGTAGTCACCTGACTATGTCTCTTTTGTATCAGGAAGCTTTATTGAGAAATAAATTACCTGTCATAGAATGCAGATTTTCACTGTAAAGATCAATCAGTATTACCATGTGTGTACAATGTAGCACACAACCCTTCAGATATATAATACACCATCACCCAGAAAGTTCCCTCATTCCCCTCCTGAGAAGAAATCATTGATCAGATTCCTATAGTTTTGCCTACTCTACATCTTCATAAAACTGGAATGCACAGTATCTACTCCTTTGTCTCATTCTTCATAATTTTAGAATTTTTTATATTGCTGTTTATCAGTAGTTCTTTTCCTTTTTATTATTGAGTCTCACCGTGTGGTTTATTTTTGTTGTTGTTGTTTACTCACCTGTACATAGTTACCTGGCATATTTCTAGTTTGCAGCTATTATGAATAAATCTGCTCTCAATATTCTTGTGTAATGCTTCTTGAAGACATGCATTTTTCTCTTTCTGGATTACATACATATCCAGGGGAATCGCTGGTTTATTGAAGTTGTATATATTTAACTTTTAAGACACAGGCTGAAAAGAAAAAAAATAATAAAAAAAAAAAAGACACAGGCTGACAGTTTTCCAAAGTGTTTGTACGATTTTAAACACACCTTCACCAACATTTGGTGTGGCAGTTTCCTTCAAATTTTAGCTATTTTACTGTGCACTAATGACGTCTAATTTTGGTTTTATGTTGTATTTCCCTAATCCTAATGATGTTGAGGGCCTTGTAACGTGCTTATCATTCACTTGTTTAGCTCTTTCTGAGAAGAATATTTAATTCCGCAGCAGCATAATTTAATCATTTTCCTTTTATGGTTACTGCTTACATTTTAAATCATTTTGAATTGATTTGTATGCATCATTGGAGGTGGGGGGTTGAAGTTCATTTTTATCCGTACGGGAATCGAAGTATTTCACCAACACTCGTTGAAAATATTTTCCTTTCACACTGAATTTCTTCATCACTTTTGTTTACAGAAAGTCTACATATATGCAAGTCAGTTTCTAGACTGTTTTCTCCCTTTAATCTGTCTCTCTTCTTTGGCTACTATCACATTTTCCCCCCAATTTTTTTTATTGTGGTAAAATACATATAACATAGAAGGTACTGTATATTCATAATATTGTACAGCCATCACCAAGCATCCATCTCCTGAATGCTTTTCCTGCTGTAAAACTGCCCATCTCCTCTTTCTCCAGTCCCTGACAACCAACATTTTACTTTCTGAGTTTATGATTTTGACACTTTAAATACCTCATATGGTGGAATCACACTTTGATATCAGTAGATACAGGAAAAATCTTGACATAGTGCAAATCCTCCACTTTTTCTTCTTTTTATTACAGGCATTATAATACAGAAGTTATATCATATATAATATACATAACTAATAGTAATAGATAAATATTATGTATTCATGATATAATTAATACTAATTTAGTATTTATAATTGGTTATCAATATGATTAATTATGTATGATATATATAAACTATATAATTTCTGGAACATAATGCCTGGAATAGACAAAAGAGAAGAAAAAAATGTATTTTTAAGGTACAGGTATCACATCTTTGTCACCCTCATCCTGAAGTAATTTCTCTTTCAATACTATTGTGAATGATATTTTATTTCAGTCAACTGATCAGATCTCCAGTCTGTTTCTTCAGCCCAGGGAAACTCATGAAATCTCTGCTCAGCAATTTTAGCTTTCCTGGGATTGTTCTGTTAGGATACTTTGAGTCTCACACTGAATTGATGCAATTAGCAGTCAGGCCAGGATTTTGAGGGAATTTTTCCTGACTTTTGAGCTCAGCCTTCTGTGGCCCCCTTCATTGCAGATGGGCACCCTTGATTTACAGGGTCACAACTCTGTTGAAGGTCAGCGTCTGATTTCCCAAACCTGGAAAACGGCTGATCTTTCTCCAGGTTACTTGTGCGGTCACACAGGGAGTGCCTTCAGGCGACGGTCAGATATATATATGCCCATCTCATCCACTTTTCCCTCTCTTTACATAAGGATGTTGACACCTCACAGTCTTCTGTTTGGTTCCCCAACTTCAGAAATATGTATTTTTAAAAAACTTTGATTAATTGTTATTGGCAGAACGATGAGTCCAATGCAAGCCATTTTCCTATCACCATAAACAGAATTTCTTGCCAGTATACTTAGTTTTATACATTTTACACTTAAAGTCATTATACTGAATTTGGAGGAAAGACGAGAACTAGATCAGAAAATGTATAAAATTTATCATCCTCACTGAAAAGTTACCTTTAAATTAATTTGGAAAACATGAAATATTATCTAATTGAACTCTGGCCATAGCCCCCACATTGGATATCTAAGTTTACAGCATTTGAAATATTTAATAGATTATAAATGCATTTTGACTGCCTCGTCTTAATTCTTAATATTAGGTTAAGTAAAAATCTGACACAAATACACTTTTCTGTAAGCACAGAATGAAGTGACAGAAAGTTTCTGTATCTCCCAATATTTCCCTGTTTCTCATTGCAGTCACCACTCCCACCCGCCCAGCAGCAGGCAAACAAACCCTGATCTAATTTTATCACTCTCGGTCAGATTTATGTTTCTCTCATTTCATATGAATGGATCATATATCGTGTTCTCTTTTGTTTCTGGCTTACTTCGTGCAGCATAATGTTTTAGAGATTTTTGAAAGTAATCCTGTGGTTCAGGAGTTGTCCTATTATGTTTTGACACCTAAATGACTATTTTTAGAGGAGTTCTTGGTTTACAGAAGAGTTGAGCAGCACGTAGAGTTCCTGTACACCCCTCTCCTCCTGACAGTTTATCAGCACCTTGCATTAGTGGTGCGTGTTTGATACAATTGATGAACCCACATTGAGACACCCTGGAAAATCCTCAGTTTACATTAGGATTCACACTTTGTGTTGTACAGTGTTTGGGGTGTTGAAAAATGCTTAACATCATTTAGCCAACATTAAAGCACCAAAGAGAATAGCTTTACTGTCCCTAAAAATTCCCTGTGCTCCACCTATTCCTTCCTCCTTCCACCTAAGCCCCTGGAAACCCCTGGGGTATTTTTGTTTTTTTTACTCTCTCTACTTTTTCCAGAATGTCAGAGTTAGGATCATACGGTGTGGAACCTTTTCAGATGGGCATCTTTCACTTAGTGATATGCATTTAAGTTTCCTCCATATCTTTTTATGACTTGATAGCTCATTTCTTTTTAACACTGAATAATATTCCATTGTCTGGGTGGACCACAGTTTATTAATCAGTTCATCTACTGAAGGACACCTTGTTGGCTTCCAAGTTTTGGCAATTATGAATAAAGACGCTATAATCATTCATGTGTGGGTTATTGTGTGGACATACGTTTTCAATTTATTTAGGTAAATACCAAGGATAATTGATTGTTGGACTGCATGGTAATTGTATGTTTATTATTGTAAGAAACTGACAAACTGTCTTGCAAAGTGGCTGCACCATTCTGCGTTCCTATCAGTGAGTTCCTGTTGCTTCACATCCTTACCAGCATTGGTGTTGTCGGTGTCTGTATTTTAGCCATTCTAATAGGTGTGCAGTGGTCTCTCCTTGTTTTAATTTGCAGTTCCCTAATGACCTATGATGTTGAAGATCCTTTTGTATGCTTATTGAGCCTGAGTATATCTTCTTTGGATATTTTCAGTTGGGTTTTTGTTTTTATATTGTTGGGCTTCAATTTTATGTATATTTTAGATTGGATTCCTTTATTAGATAAGCACTTTGAAAATATTTTCTCTAGTTTGTGTCCTGTTTTTCCATTGTCTTAATAGTGCCTCTTGCAGAGCAGAAGTTAATTTTTAATGAAGTTCAGTGTATCTTTTTTCTTTCATAAATTGGGCTTTTGGTGTAATATCTAAAAATTTAGCAGAAACCTAAGATCATCTAGATTTTCTCCTGAATCTTGATAATTCACTTCATTCATTTTTTCATTAACTTTAGGAATAATTTCTATTTTTGGCATACACATATTACATATTTTACTAACTGTATCCTAAATATTTCATGTTCCCCACTGCTTTTAAGCATTTCATTTTGTTTTAAAATTCAATTCCAAGTGTTTTATAACATATGTAAAAATTAGTTTTGTTTCTTTAACGTGTTCCCTGGAACCTTACTAAACTTACTTGTCTTGTTCCTGTTGTTTATTTTGTAGGTAATTTGGTATATTCTTTATAAATTATCATGTTGTGTGTGACCACGGAAAGTTTTGTCTTTCTTTTGAACCTGCGTTTCTTTTTTTTTTTTTCCCCTTTTTTCTCCACTTTGGTACTGCTAGCACGTCCAGTAAAATGTTAACTAGAGGTTAAAGTTACAGATATCTTTTATTTTGTTCTTGATCAATGGACTTAATCTTTCACCATTAAGTTTAAATGTTACATGTATGTTTTTATTTTATGCTTTCATAAAGTTCATAACATTTTAAAATTCCTAGTTTCCTGATAATTTTTATAATTAATATATTAAATTCTGTCAAGTGTTTTTTCTTTATCTATTGAGATGATTATAGAAAATTGTATGAGATTGTGAGGGCTGCCATAACAAAGTACCACAGACTGGACAACTTAAACAGCAGACATGTATTTTCTCACATTCCTGGAGGCTGTAGGTCCAAGATCCAGGTGTTGGCAGGGCTGGTTTCTTCCAAGCCTCTCTCCTTGACTGAACCTTCTCTCTGTGTCCTCACATGGCCTTTCCTCTGTCCTCATGAATCCCTGGTGTGTCTCTGTGTATCCAAATTTTCTCTTCTTATGAGGACACCACTCAGATTGGAGTAGGACCCCTCCGATGGCCTCATTGTACCTAATTACCTCTTTAAAGGCCCCATCTCCAAATATGGTCACATTCTGATGTACTGGGCCTTAGGGCTTCAACATAGGAAATTGCCCGGGGGGGGGACATATTTCAACCTATAACACTAATTTCCTCCTAGATATAGGTCTGTATAATATATACTTATATTCTTATGTTTACCTATGTAGAAACCTTTACGAGTAGTCTGTGTGTCTTTAATTCTTAATGAGCATTCAAGTTACCATCTGCTATTACTTCTTCTCAGCTGCAAACTTCTTTTAGTCTATCTTCTGAGGCAAGTACGCTAGTAATCAGTTCTCTAAGTTTTTACCTGTGAAGGCATTTATTTGGCCTCCTTGTTGGAAGAATAGTTTTGTTGGATATAGGGTTTTTGTTGGGTCTTTTTTCTCTCTTCCAGCACTTTGAATATGTCATCCCACTGTTTTCTAAACCCCATCACATCTGATCAAAAGTAAGCTGTTAATCATTTTGAGGTTCCTTTACTTGGTGGATCATTCTTCTCTTGCCATTTTTAAAGATTGTCCCTTTATCTTTGGCTTTTGACAATCTTCCTATGATGTATCTAGATGTGAATGTCTTTATATTTGTTCTACTTGGACTTTCTTGAGCTTTTTGGATGTATAAGTTAGTTTTTTGTTGTTTGTTTTCCCATTGAATTTGGGATGTGTTCAGCCAATACAATTTCAAATTAAATTTGTGCTTTTTTTCCTCTCTCTTTGCCTTCTACAACTCCCATTATATGTCTTAGTAATAGTGGAATTCTATAGGTCTCTGAGACACTGTTAATTTTCCTTATTCTTTATTCTTACTGTTCCTCAGCAAGAATAATAACTACTGACCTAGCTTCAGATTCACTGATTTATTCTTCCTTCAGGTCAAATCTATAGCCTAGTCATAGTAGTAAATTTTTCTTTTATTTTATAACTTTTAATTCCAGAGTTTCAATTTCTTTCTTTTTTTTAAAGGAAGTTTTTCTCTCTTTATCAAAAGCCTTTTTTTGTGGTGTTTTATTGTCATTATACTCTAATTTTTAAAAATTTTTTCTTATTTGAACATATGTATAATAGCTGATTTTAAGTATTTTTTCACTAAGGCCAATATCTGGCCCTTTCCATTATTTTCTTTATATTTATAGGCTATCCTTCCCTCTTTGTTTTTCTAATAGATTTTTTGGTTGAAAAATTGGATGTTGTAGATCATTATAGTGTATGAGATTTGAATTTTGATTTTTCCCTGCAGCTATTGTTTCTATTTTTTGTTTTATTATTATTTTTTTGAATGAGGGGCTCAGAAAACTTTGTTTTTCATTTAGTGACTTACTGTAATAAATTTACAGAGTCTCTGTTCCCTGCAGGTGCAACCACTAAAGCCTCTGCTCAGTTTCTGTTTTTTATTTTTTAATTCTTATTTTCATTTTTAAGGCTGGTTTCCTAAGGGTCAGCCCTGAGTCAGCATAGCTTAGTAGTCGACCACAAATTGTTCAGTTTTCTTTAAACAACTCAAGTCAACAAGGCACAAAAATCTTGCCCTAGGAGACCTGCTTGTGGGTTGCAACATGCATTCAAAGTGCATGCAGTTTACAGTCAGCCCTGAGCAAGTGGGTAACCAATGCCCTCTTCTGTCTTTCCTGGCCCTACTGCAGCCCTACATATGCACAGCCTTCCAACCCCCCAGGAATACACCAAAGGTTTCCAGAGTTGTCTAGGACTATTTCATCATTTCCCTTAAATTTTTGCCTAATTTCTTGCCTGGTCCAGCAGTATGATCATTTTGGGTTGCTGTGATGCTCTTTTTTCCCCCATCATTTGCCATCAATCAATTACTATTGATTTTGAAAACATCCCTCATATGGGACTTTTATGCACAGCTGCAGATAAGTCAGCCCACTCCATCAGCGGCAAGGCTGCTGGTCTTCAGGGATGGGGCAGGACAGTAAGCAGCCCCAAGTCAGACAGCACAGATGCTGTGCTTTTTTTTTTTTTTTCCCAACATTCAGTACTTTTTCTTGAGTAAATATTTTTCATATTTGTTGTACTCCTTTAATTAATTTCCAGGACTCTAAAATAGTTGTCTTTGATAATTTCATAGTTTCATGAGTTTTATAGTTTTTTTGTCGGAGGAGAGAATTTTCTGAGTTCTTCATTCCATCCTTCCAGAAGTCCTACACCAACCTTTGGGTTTTTGTCAACTGAAGCTGCTCACTTAGCCCATCCCATTGGTGGATTTTCGTTAAGAAAATGATGATCTCCTACATGCTAAGCATTTTGTTCGTTTCTAGTGAATAATTGGGAATTCTGTCTACCTAAAAATAGACCCTGACTTTATGTGGGTATCCTGGTGCTATGGTCCTCTAATCATAATGGGTTCTATGTAGTATTAGGGCTTCATGAATTACAGGTGCAAGTATTTGTCTTGCATCTTAATCAGATTCTCTTCCTATGGCTTAGCATCTTATCAGATTTCTGAGACACAAGGATAAAAAGTAAAAGAATGACTGATATGCAGAGCAATATGAAAATTCTAAAATAAATTATGAAGAGTGAGAAAAAGGAATAGATACTGTGGACTCCAGTTTTATGAAGATGGAGATAAGGCAGAACTATAGAAATCTGATCAATGATTTCCTGGGGAGGGGAATGAGGGACCTTTCTGGGTGATGGTGTATTCTATATCTTGATGGGTTATGGGCTACATTGTACACACATGGTAATACTGATAGATTTTTACAGTGAAAATCTGCAGTCTATGTCATGTAAATTATTTCTCAATAAAGCACTGAAATAATTAATATATTCAGGTGATTACTACATCAAAGAAGAACCTGAATGTAATACATCAGAAGTAGAAAAAAAAATTGGGGGGAAAATTGATGACTGAGAGGCTTAGAATAGGTGTTTTGATGAATCCATTCTAGAGGTAGATCTCTAGAATATAATCAAGCCTTACTAAATGAGTTTCAAAGTAACACATTTATTTTAGGTGAGGGTGTCTGTCAGGTATAGGACCAGGAAGAAACATAATCACAGGACCCAAAAAGAACAATGGTAGATAGAGTCTGCAGGTTGGAACAATGAGAGTATATCTCCACCATGGCCTTGCAGAAATGATGGAGGTGAGAGGGGTATGAGATGCTCTGGATTTTGTTTATTTTTTATTTCATGTGTTTGACAACAGGAGATCACAGGGGTAAAATATAGCACAGTACGTTAAAGTCATCTAAGCTCGAAAGGAAAGAGAAATAGGTAAAAAGAAGGCAATTAAGCACAAGGCAGATTAAATAATCATTGTTGGTCCTTCATGGAGTAAAGAAAGTAAGACTCCAGTTTTAGCTAGTGAAAATACAGCTAAACCCATTCAGCTAATAAACACATTCAGCTAAAACTTTCAGAAAGGTCAGAATTCAAACCAAGACAGGGAAGCAACCTAAATGTCCACTGAGAGATGAATAGATAAAGCAGATGTGGTATATATATACAATGGAATATTACACAGCCATAAAAAGAATGAAATATTGCCATTTGCAGCAACATGAATAGACCTAGAGATTATCATCCTAAGTGAAGTCAGAAAGAGAAAGACAAATATATCACTTATATGTAGAATCTAAAGAATAATACAAATGAACTTATTTATAAAAGAGAGACACACAGACATAGCAAACAAATTTATAGTTACCAGAAGGGAAAGTGGGTGGGGGAGGGATAAATTAGGAGTTTGGGATTAACAGATACAAACTACTATATATAAAATAGACAAACAACGAGGACCTACTGTATAGCACAGGGAACTCTACCCAGTATCTTGTAATAACCTATAAGGGAAAAGAATCTGAAAAAGAATATATATGTATGTATGTGTGTGTGTGTGTGTGTGTGTATTTATATATATATATATATCTATCTATATATAAACTGAATCACTTTGACCAGAAACAACATTGTAAATCAACTGTACTTCAATACAAAATAAGTAAATGGATGAATGAATGAATGAATAAATAAATAAAATTACTCCAAAAAAAAAAAAGATTCCAAACTATGATGTATCCTCAAGGCAGAGACCATTGTGTGGGTACTTTGGGGAATTATATTCATCTGACTGGGACATTTTTCATCATTGTCTCTTTCTGAGGGTAAATTTTCTTTAGGGTTGATTATTGGCCAAGGGTAAATAAAATGATTTCCTGGAGGTAAATTACTGGACAAGAAATAAACACAAAGGTATTCAAATATGCCAGGAAAAGATATTATCTGGTTGTTGGACCTACTTTTTGCAAAACTGGACCTGTAGACAGAGTAAACTTCTTTGCACTTCCAAAACAGACGGGTGCATTTCTCTGCTCTTTCCACATTCTTTTTGTGCAAGAATTGATTCAATGCATAGCGCCCTTATGAGTCTTAATGTCATTCACTAGGAGATCCGGTATGGCCTGAGGTTTTTTTAGTGTCCAAATTGCAGGAATTACTTTTCAGGTTTGTTCTGATGATGGGGCTGTGTGCTTTCTTCTTCACGTCTACAACCTCTGACTTCAAGACCCTTGAGAACGTCTCTGGTTTGCATTGCTCCCATAGACTTCCCCTGGGAAGATGAGACAGCATTGTTAGAGCTCATCTGTTCATGCTGCCCTCTTGTGTAAAACCAGTTTTCTCTGAACTATACAAATAATAAAAGGCTTCACTCTTTGCCAGTCTCTTTAAAACTCCAAAAGTGGGAATTTTCAACTTTCCAGAAATACCATTAAATGATTTAAATTTCCTGCTCTAGCAATTCGTGGAAGTTAAAGCAGCTGACTTAGCACATGTGTGTACCCCATTGCTTAGCAACCTTGCACTTAGAATGTTGGCTTGTAACATTGTTTTGTTTTGAACATCTTTTCCTTTGTCTCTCAAGACCATCTTCATCATCTCTACATCTGTAAATGCTACTACCACCTGTCAAATAGTTCAACACATTGTTTATGTCATTAATTAAGGAGTACCTGCCCCATACTATTATAACACATGCCAAATGTACTGTCTTTTCTCCTCATCAGAGGTTTGTTATATTTCACCTCATGTAGTCTCATCTATTTAAACTATTAATTTGGACCACCTTTTAACCATGTAAGTTCTAGAACAGATTGGCTACATTATGTACAGACCTCCCTCCCATGTATTATGTAATATGAGGAAGTTACTAAAAGGATAGTTGAAGATAATGATTTGAAAGGACAGTCATAATATTTGAGGGCAGAAAAATACAAATAACAGAAATATCATATGAGTATGGTGTTAGGTGGTGCCATTCAACAAATGCTACTGGCATAGTGAAGATCAACATAGGTCCTTTTTATTAAAATTTTACTAAATTTAAATCTAGATCTTCTGGATGGATACCATGATAAATGCACACTGTTTTAGAGGTGTAATTCCCAAGTATGTTAGAGGGAAGCTATATTTTAACATTGTTAAATCTGAGGGAAGTACATTTATTTTTGGAAAATACATATCAAATTTCTAGGACTTTTCATATTAGTTACACTTATAAAGTTTATAAGTCATCACTCAGGTCCCTAGAAGAAGAAAATGAACAAAATGAAAAAGATCAGCTTTTCTTGGACACATTAGAGAACTGAGGTCTAAGGGCAAACAGATTCATCAAATTCTGGAGGGACAGATGTGTACAGAGTCACAGATGAGACTTGCCAAGCTGAAGCACAAGCTTCTGGAGCCATCACAGGGTAGCTCAGATTAAATGGTAATTTTGTCAAATTCTTGGAGGTGGAGTGTAGACTTTGAGAAAGAAAACGTCCTGGTAAAGTCAGGTGTCCACACATCTCATAGGTTGTGTCTCCAGGAACCTGGAGTATTGAACCTGGAATATTTTATTGAAATAGAGTTGATTTACAAAGTTGTGTTAATTTCTGTTGTACAACAGTGTGATTCAGATATATATTCTTTTTAAATATTCTTTTCCATTATGGTTTATCACAGGATATTGAATATAGTTCCCCATGCTATATAGTAGAACCTTGTTGTTTATCCACCCTATATACAATAGTTTGCATCTGCTAACTCCAACCTCCCACTCCATCCCTCCCCACTGCCCTCCCATTTGGCAACCACAAGTCTATTCTCAATGTCTGTGAGTCTGTTTCTGTTTCATAGATAGGTTCATTTGTGTCATATTTTAGATTCTACATATAAGTGATATCATATGGTATTTGTCTTTCTCTGTCTGACTTCAGTTAGTATGATAATCTCCAGGTCCATCTGTGTTGCTGCAAATGACATTATTTCATTCTTTTTTTATGGCTGACTAGCATTCCATTGTATACATGTACTACATCTTCTTTATCCGTTCATCTCTCAGTGTACATTTATGTTGTTTCCATGTCTTGGCTATTGTGAATAGTGCTGCTGTGAACAATAGGGTCCATGTAACTTTCTGAATTATAGGTTTGTCTGGATATATGCCCAGAAGTGGGATTGCTGGGTCATATGGCAACTCTATTTTTAGTTTTATGAGGAAACTCTATACTGTTTTCCATAGTTGCTGCACAAACTTACATTCCCACCAACAGTGTTAGAGGGTTCCCTTTTTTCCACACCTTCTCCAGCATTTGTTATTTGTAGGCTTTTTAATGATGGCCTTTCTAACCAGTGTGCAGTGGTACCTCATTGTAGTTTTGAAATGCATTTCTCTAATAATTAGGAATGTTGAGCATCTTTTCATGTGCCTAGTGGCCATCTGTATATCTTCTTTGGAGAAATGTCTATTTAGGTCATTTCTCGATTGGGTTGTTCATTTGTTGCTGTTGTTGAGTTGTATGAGCCATTTGTATATTTTGTTTTTTTTTCTTTTTTTTTTGTGGTATGCGGGCCTCCCTCTGCTGTGGCCTCTCCCGTTGCGGAGCACAGGCTCCGGACGCGCAGGCTCAGCGGCCATGGCTCACGGGCCCAGCCGCTCCGCGGCATGTGGGATCCTCCCAGACCGGGGCGCGAACCCGGTTCCCCTGCATCGGCAGGCGGACGCGCAACCGCTGCGCCACCAGGGAAGCCCCCATTTGTATATTTTGGAAATTAAACCCTTGTAAGTCGCATTGTTTGCAAATATTTTCTCCCATGCTGTAGATTGTCTTTTCATTTTGTTTTTGGTTTTCTTTGCTGTATGAAAGCTTATAAGTTTGATTAGGTCCCATTTGTTTATTTTTATTTTCATTTCTATTGCCTTGGGAGACTGATCTAAAAACATTGGTGCAGTTTATATCAGAGAATGTTTTGCCTGTGATCTCTTCTAGGAGTTTTATGGTGTCATGTCTTAATTTAAGTCTTTAAGCCATTTTGAGTTTATTTTTGTGTAAGGAATGTTCTAACTTCATTGATTTACATGCAGCTGTCCGACTTTCCCAGCACCACTTGCTGAAGAGACTGTCTTCTTCCCATTGTGTATTCTTGCCTCCTTTGTTGAAGATTAATTGACTGTAGGTGTATGGGTTTATTTGTGGGCTCTCTATTCTGTTCTATTGGTCCATATGTCTGTTTTTGTGCCAATACCACATTTTTGATAGTGTGGTAGTTTTGATAGCTGTTAGTGTAGCTTTGTAGTATTGTCTGAAGTCTGGGAGGGTTATGCTTTCTGCTTTGTTCTTTTTCTTCAGGATTTCTTTGGCAATTCTGGATGTTTTATGGTTCCATATAAATTTTAGGATTACTTGTTCTAGTCCTGTGAAAAATGTCATGGATAATTGACAGGGATCACATTAAACTGTAGATTGCTTTAGGTAGTATGGCCATTTTAACAATATTAATTCTTCCAATCCAAGAGCATAGGATATTTTTCCATTTCTTTGATCACCTTCAATTTCCTTTATTAATGTTTTATAGTTCTCAGCATATAAGTCTTTCACCTCCTTGGTCAAGTTTATTTTTAAGCATTTTATCTTTGGGGTGTGACTTTAAAGATATTGGTTTCTTTACATTCTCTTTCTAATATTTCATTATTAGTATAAAGAAATGCAACCAATTTCTGTATGTTAATCTTGCATCCTGCTACCTTGCTGAATTTGTTGATCAGTTCTAGCAGTTTTTGTGTAGAGTCTTTAGGGTTTTCTATATATAGTATCATGTCATCAGCATATAATGACAATTTTACCTCTTCCCTTCCAATTTGGATAACTTATATTTCTTTTTCTTGTCTGATTGCTGTGGCCAGGACTTCCAGTACTCTTCTGAATAGATGTGGTGAGGGTGGGCATCCTTGTCTTGTTCCAGATTTTAGCAGGAAAGCTTTCAGCTTTTCACCACTGAGTATTATATTGGCTGTCAGTTTGTCATAAATAGCTTTTATTATTTGAGATATGTTCCCTCTATGCCAACTTTGGTAAGAGTTTTTATCATGAATGGATGTTGAATTTTATCAAATGCTTTTTCTGCATCTATTGAGATGATCATGTGGTTTTTGTCTTTTATTTGTGTGGTGTGTCACATTGAGTGATTTGCATATGTTGAACCATCCTTGTGAACTTGGGATGAATCCCACTTAGTTGTGATATATGATTTTTTTATGTGTTGTTGGGTTCGGTTTGCTAATATTTTGTTGAGAATTTTTGCATCTATATTCATCAGACATATTGGCCTGTAATTTTCTTTTTTGGTGGTGTCTTTGGTTTTGGTATCAGGGTGATGGTGGTTTCATAGAATGTCTTTGGGAGTGTTCCCTTCTCCTCGATTTTTTGGAAAAGTCTGAGAAGGATTGGTGTAAGTTCTTCGTATGTTTGGTGGAATAAGTCCATCTGGTCCTGGACTTTTGTTTGTAGGAAGTTTTTAAATTACAGAATCTATTTCACTTCTAGTGATCGGTCTGTTCAAATTATCTATTCTTGATTCAAGTTTGGTGTACTGTATGTTTCTAGACCTGGACCTTTGTTTGGGGGAAGTTTTTAAATTACAGAATCTATTTCACTTCTAGTGATCGGTCTGTTCAAATTATCTATTTCTTCTTGATTCAAGTTTGGTGTACTGTATGTTTCTAGAAACATTTCCATTTCTTCTAGGTTATTGAATTTGTTGGCATATAATTATTCATAGTATTCCCTTATGCCTTTTTGTATTTCTGCTGTATCTGTTTTTATGTCTCCTTTTTCATTTCTTATTTATTTGGGTTCTCTCTCTTTTTCTTCTTGGTGAGCCTGGCCAGAGGTTTGTCGATCTTGTTTATTCTTTCAAAGAACCAGTTCTTGGTTTTATTGATTTTTTTTCTATTTTTTTTTCATCTCTTTTATTTATTTTCTCACTGATCTTTATTATTTCCTTCCTTCTGCTGACTTTAGGTTTTGTTTGTTCTTGTTTTTCAAATTCTTTTAAGTGTAGGTTAGGTTATTTGATATTATTCTTGTTTTTTGAGGAAGGCTTATATTGCTATGAACTTCCCTCTGACTTTGTTCTTT
The DNA here is from genome assembly GCF_002837175.3 of Physeter macrocephalus. Classification (NCBI taxonomy): domain Eukaryota; kingdom Metazoa; phylum Chordata; class Mammalia; order Artiodactyla; family Physeteridae; genus Physeter; species Physeter macrocephalus. The sequence goes on from NC_041219.1 coordinate 23,629,151, forward strand.
TTCAAATTCTTTTAACTGGTAGGTTAGGTTGTTTATTTGAGATTTTCTTGTTTTTTGAGGCAGGTCTTTATTGCTATGAACTTCCCTCTGAGAACTGCTTTTGCTGCATCCCATAGATTTTGTATGGTTGTGTTTTCACTGTCATATGTCTCAAGGTATATTTTAATTTCCTCTTTGATTTCATTGTTGACCCATTGGTTTTTTAGTAGCATGTTAGTAGCATGGGTTAGTCTCCATGTGACCATTTTTTTCTTATTTCTTTTTTCTGTGGTTAATATCTAGTTTCATGATGTTGTGGTCAGAAAAGATGCTTGAGATAATTTCTGTACTCTTAAATTTGTTGAGGCTTGTTTTGCACCCTAATATGTGGTCAGTCCTAGGGAACGTTCCATGTGCACTTGCAAAGAATGTGTATTCTGTTTTTTCGGATGTAATATCCTGAAAATATCAATTAAGTCTAACTGTTCTATTGTTTCATTTAGGATCTCTGTTGCCTTATTGATTTTCTGTCTAGAAGATCTGTCCATTGATGTGAGTGGGGTGTTAAAGTCTCCTACTTTATTGTATTCCTGTCAATTTCTCCCTTTATATCTGTTAGTACTTGTTTTATGTATTTGGGTGCTCCTATGTTAGGTGCATATATGTTGACAAGTGTAAAATCCTCTTGTATTGATCTGTTTGTCATAATATAACGTCTTTCTTTATCTTTCTTTATAGCCTTTGTCTTTTTTTTTTAACATCTTTATTGGAGTGTAATTGCTTTACAATGGTGGGTTAGTTTCTGCTTTACAACAAAGTGAATCAGTTATACATATACATATGTTCCCATAACTCTTCCCTCTTGCGTCTCCCTCCCTCCCACCCTCCCTATCCCACCCCTCTAGGTGGTCACAAAGCGCCGAGCTGATCTCCCTGTGCTATGCGGCTGCTTCCCACTGGCTATCTATTTTACATTTGGTAGTGTATATGTGTCCATGCCACTCTCTCACTTCGTCACAGCTTACCTTTCCCCCTCCCCATATCCTCAAGTCCATGCTCTAGTAGGTCT